>NC_084579.2:13650532-13678032 GCF_033978685.3 Nerophis lumbriciformis | reverse complement strand
AACGGTCTGCCTTTGGCGTAACGAACGGTACGAGTTTGCCTTTGTTAGACACGGTTAATAATATCACATTTCCAAAAATATGTTTTGGTTAAACGGCTTTGATGTTGAGGAATGTCGAAGTGTGGCTTGTTAACGGAGGTTACAGTACATGCTCCTACTAGTAGTACTACTAGCTGTTATGCTTGTTAGCTTTAGCCATTCATCTACAATAATATAGCTTTTTAGCTCATACCTTTGTTTGTCAATGACATGTAATTGTTTTTATTATAGAATGTCTCTGTTTTGACACATCCTCCCCCAAACGCAGAACAATCGGAACTGTATATGTTAGATTCGCTGTTTTTTTTAAAAGCATGCATGCACAACCTTACCATTTAGTTATTGACATTTGTGCAGTTTAAAAGTGACTACTAAACACATATTTTAATCCATTTGTTGTTAATGTTTTAAACAGTTTCACTTATTCCCAGAGGTGGGTAGTAACGCGCTACATTTACTCCGTTACATCTACTTGAGTAACTTTTGGGATAAATTGTACTTCTAAGAGTAGTTTTAATGCAACATACTTTTACTTTTACTTGAGTATATTTATAGAGAAGAAACGCTACTTTTACTCCACTACTTTTATCTACATTCAGCTCGCTACTCGCTACTAATTTTTATCAATCTGTTAATGCACGCTTTGTTTGTTTTGGTCTGTCAGACAGACCTTCAAAGTGCCTGCGTTTCAACAAATACAGTCACTGGTGACGTTCACTCCGTTCCACCAATCAGATGCAGTCACTGGTGACGTTGGACCAATCAAACAGAGCCAGGTGGTCACATGACCTGACTTAAACAAGTTGAAAAACGTATTGGGGTGTTACCATTTAGTGGTCAATTGTACGGAATATGTACGGTACTGTGCAATCTACTAATAAAAGTTCAAATCAATCAATCAAAACTGTGAAGGAAAAAAGACAATTTTTTATTTCAACCGTACACCCCGTCAAAAGCCTAAAGACTGACTGCACAGTTCCTGTCTTCACAATAAAAGTGCCGCTCCATTGCGCCTGCGCTTTCAAAATAAGAGTCTCCGATAGCCAGCGCAAACAAGCTAGCAAGCTACGGAGTTTGCCGCCAATGTATTTCTTGTAAAGTGTATAAAAACGAATATGGAAGCTGGACAAATAAGATGCCAAAAACAAACCACTTGCATGTGGTATTGGACAGAAAGGAGTAACTTTTTTTCTCCTCCATTTGAAAACGTGGACGTTATCAGCACTACTGTCTGATTACAATCAATGCAAGTCATCAGAATCAGGTAATACACCAACTTATGTTCTGGTCTTCATGAAAGAAATGAATCTATATGTGTTAAACATGCATGTATATTCATTAAAACACCTTTAACATGTAAACACTTGTGATTTAGGGCTATATAAATAAACATTGATTGATTGATTGATTGATAAACAAAAACGGCAAAATAAATATAAATTATATACTCTATACATCAATGTATGTATATATATATATATATAAATATATATATATATATATATATATGATATGGGTGTGTATGTTACTCATCAGTTACTCAGTACTTGAGTAGTTTTTTCACAACATACTTTTTACTTTTACTCAAGTAAATATTTGGGTGACTACTCCTTAATTTTACTTGAGTAATAAATCTCTAAAGTAACAGTACTCTTACTTGAGTACAATTTCTGGCTACTCTACCCACCTCTGCTTATTCCACATTTTATGTTACAGCATTATTCCAAAATGGAATAAATCATTTTTTCTAGAGGTGTCCGATAATGGCTTTTTTTTTAACCGATATTCCGATATTGTCCAACTCTTAATTACCGATACCGATATATACAGTTGTGGAATTAACACATTATGCCTAAATTTGTTGTGATGCCCCGCTGGATGCATTAAACAATGTAACAAGGTTTTCCAAAATAAATCAACTCAAGTTATGGGAAAAAAATTGCCATACTTGTTATTGAAGTCACAAAGTGCATTATTTTTTTTAACATGCCTCAAAACAGCAGCTTGGAATTTGGGACATGCTCTCCCTGAGAGAGCATGAGGAGGTTGAGGTGGGCGGGGTTGGGGGAAAGGAGTAGCGGGGGGCTGTATATTGTAACATCCCGGAAGATTCAAGAACTCCATCCAGCTGTATAATCACTCGCTATATAGCAATAGATGATATCTGCCTATTACCTGACACCTTCTATGTTAGCTACTTCTCTTTGTTTATAATGTCTATTTTCTATTTCCTGCTGGATCTACTCTCTATTTTATGCTGCTGCTGTCACATATACTGTATATACTGTAATATTGTACATGGTCATTGGTATATATTGTATATATGTTATAGACATAATATTATATATCTGTATATATAATATACTGTACACATATTATGTATATAGTCGTATATAAGTTAGATTTTTTTTCCCGCTATATTAGTCTATTTATACCTGCATTGTCCTTTCCAGCCTTACACTTTCCATCATTTTAACTGAGCTACTGTGTTGAATAATTTCCCTTGTGGATCATTAAAGTTTGTCTAAGTCTAAGTCTAAGAGTTAGTGCTGCAAGGGGTTCTTGGTATTTGTTCTGTTGTGTTTATGTTGTGTTACGATGCGGATGTTCTCCCGAAATGTGTTTGTCACTTTTGTTTGGGGTGGGTTCACAGTGTGGCGCATATTTGTAACAGTGTTAAAGTTGTTTATACGGCCACCCTCAGTGTGATCTGTATGGCTGTTGACCAAGTATGTATTGCATTCACTTGTGTATGTGAAAAGCCGTAGATATTATGTGATTGGGCCGGCACGCAAAGGCAGTGCCTTTAAGGTTTATTGGCGCTCTGTACTTCTCCCTACGTCCGTGTACCACTCCGTACAGCGGCGTTTTAAAAAGTCATACATTTTACTTTTTGAAAACGATACCGATAATTTACGATATTACATTTCAAAACAGTTATCGGCCGATAATTTTGGCAGTCCGATATTATCGGACATCTCTAATTTTTTTACCCTGAAATTTCTATACACAATACCCCGTAATGACAATGTGAAAATGTTTTTTGTTGTTATAGCAAATTTATTAAAGAAAGAACATATGCATAGTTGATGCACCTTTGGCATATTACAGCCTCAAGTCTGTTTGAATACGATGCCACAAGCTTGGCACAATCGACAGTTTGGCCCATTCTTCTTTGCAGCTCCTCTCAAGCTCCATCAGTATGGATGGGAAGTGTTGGTTTTCCTCCAGGATGTCTCTGTACACTGCTGCATTCATCTTGGTGTAGTCAGCCAGGTGACCAAGAACCCAAATGGTCAGCATTCCTCTGTGGAGGTAGGAGAACCTTTCAGAAGGACAACAATCTCTCCAGGAATCCACCTATCAGGCTTGACGGAAGCCATTTCTTTGTAAAAAGATTGTCAAAATGCACCTGTAAAACTCTCAGACAATGAGAAACTACATTCTCTCTGGTCTGATGAGACGAAGATTGAACTCTTTGGAGGGAATGCCAGGCATCATGTTTGGAGGAAACTAGGCCAATACCATCCGTAGAGTGAAGCATGTTCTTGACACCATCATGCTGTGGTGATATTTTTCAGGGGCAGGAACTGGGAGAGTAGTCAGGATAGAGGGAAAGATGAATGCAGCAATGTACAGAGACATCCTGGATGAAAACCAAAGCGTCTCATCTAATCGGACGGAGCTTGGGAGGTGCTGCAAATTGTCATTATGGGGTATTGTGTGTAGAATTTTGAGAACATAAATGGATTTATTCCATTTGTAACATCAAAATGGGGCAAAAGTGAAGCGCTGTGAATACTTTACGGTGGCACTGTAAGGCATTGAGATTAAACTCGATTTTATCAGTGACTCCCTGTCTTCCTTCCATCATGTTAAGCCAATCATCTTTGAAAGACTGCTGGTGGACCAACCTTTTTGAGCCCACGGTTCAGAGCGTGCTGAAACCTTTGTTATCCATATACAAGATATCCTGATTTCATTTTTGCCTTTTTTTGTCTCTGCAGTGTGTGGCCTCCAGCTGATAAATAACAAGGGCACGTTCCGAGCTTACAGTTATGACAATGAAGAACTATATCCCGGCCACATTCCCACAACTCCCATTCAGAAGGCCTTGCTGGCAGTTGGCTCAGGTGTCGCTGCCCTTCAAGACCCTTATCGACACGGTAGGGCCGCTACCATAGTTTTTCTACCAGTGGGGCGAGAACAGACAGTTAATAACGAAAGTGGAAAAAAAAAAGGGTCTCATTATCAATCATTCTTAAACTTTCAGTTTCAGGCTTAGTCGGTCGGGTAAACAGGTGTTGGATGATAGATCTTACTAAATGGTCTGTGATTATGTATATAGTAGCGCTTTTACTATACCTGCATGATATTCAAAGTACTTTACATTATACGTCACATTCATACACTGATGGCGGAAGTCGCCAAGCAAGGCACTAACCATGACCCATCAGAAGCAAAGTGAGTCAAGTGTCTGACCCAAACACACCACAGCCGTGACGAGGATGGCGGAAACTGGATCGAACCCTTTAGTTGCTGGTATGACTGCCCTACCATCTGAGTCATGAGACAGTAATCCATGCCTGTATCACATCTCGGCTGGATTACTGTAACTCTTTGTATTTTGGAATGAGTCAATCCTCCCTCTCACGTCTGCAGCTGGTCCAAAATGCAGCTGCCCGACTTTTAACAAACACAAGAAAAAGAGAGCACATTACTCCTGTTTTAGCCTCCCTTCACTGGCTGCCTGTGTCTTTTAGAGTCCATTTTAAAATGATCTTACTCGTTTTTAAATCCTTACGTGGTCTTGCCCCACCGTACCTCTCTGAGCTGCTCCACCTCTATGCCCCCACCCGGTCCTTCAGGTCAGCTGATCAGCTGATCCTGGAGGTACCCAAAACAAAGCGCAAGCTCAGAGGGGACAGAGCCTTCTCTGTTGCGGGTCCCAAACTCTGGAACGATCTCCCTGTCCATGTGAGACAGGCCCCTTCTTTGGCTATTTTTAAGACTCTTCTTAAAACCCATTTTTCTTCACTGGCTTTTAACCCAGCATGAGACTTTAAACTGTTTTTAGCTTTTACAATTTTTAACTGTTTTTAACATTTTAAACTGCTTGTTATCTAACAAATTGTTCTTAGGTTAATTTGCATTTTCTTTTTCAATGTGTATTTTTATTTGTTTTAAATGTTATTTTTTAGTCTGTCCTTTGCCTCTATTTCTTTGTAGTGTACAGCCCTTTGTTCTTCAACTGTGCTTGTTTTTAAAGGGCTTTATAAATAAAGTTGGTATGGTATGGTATGCCGCCCACGTCGTTAAAATATGGAAGGCTGTCTGAACTTTCATTTGATCATTTTAGGTTTCGTTTTCTGGTACATCGGTGTCAGTAGGAGTTGGGCAATCATATGGTCATGATCCATTTCAGGTGGATTACGGTTATTAGCTGTAAGCATAATTAACTCAATCAAACATGGCTGAAACATCAGTGACAACAGCCAATCAGAGTCGGCCTTTTCCCGCTCCACATCCGGTTGTAAGATAGCGCAGAAGTAAACAGAATGAGCATACTTGCCAACCTTGAGACCTCCAAATTCGGGATATTTGGGGGGGTGGGGGCGGGGCCAGGGGGCGCAGTGAAGGGGGAGGAGTATATTTATAGCTAGAATTCACTTAAATTCAAGTATTTTTTATTTATTTATATATATATACATATATATATATATATATATATGTATATATATATATATATCAATGACTTTCAGTGAATTCTAGCTATATATAAATATGTATTTTATTTTATATATATATATATATATATATATATATATATATATATATATATATATATATGTATATACATATAAATAAAATAAATACTTGAATTTCAGTGTTCATTTATTTACACTTATACACACATAACACTCCTCTCTACTCATTGCCATCCATCCATCCATCTTCTTCCGCTTATCCGAGGTCGGGTCGCGGGGGCAGCAGCTTAAGCAGGGAAGCCCAGACTTCCCTCTCCCCAGCCACTTCGTCCAGCTCCTCCCGGGGGATCCTTCCTAGGGAGGCGTTCGGGTGGCATCCTGACCAGATGCCCGAACCACCTCATCTGGCTCCTCTCGATGTGGAGGAGCAGCGGCTTTACTTTGAGCTCCCCCCGAATGACAGAGCTTCTCACCCTATCGCTAAGGGAGAGCCCCGGCACTCGGCGGAGGAAACTCATTTCGGCCGCTTGTACCCGTGATCTTGTCCTTTCGGTCATGATCCAAAGCTCATGACCATAGGTGAGGATGGGAACGTAGATCGACCGGTAAATCGAGAGCTTTGCCTTCCGGCTCAGCTCCTTCTTCACCACAACGGATCGATACAGCGTCCGCATTACTGAAGACGCCGCACCGATCCGCCTGTCGATCTCACGATCCACTCTTCCCCCACTCGTGAACAAGACTCCGAGGTACTTGAACTCCTCCACTTGGGGCAAGATCTCCTCCCCAACCCGGAGATGGCACTCCACCCTTTTCCGGGAGAGAACCATGGACTCGGACTTGGAGGTGCTGATTCCCATCCCAGTCGCTTCACACTCGGCTGCGAACCGATCCAGTGAGAGCTGAAGATCTTGGCCGGAGGAAGCCATCAGGACCACATCATCTGCAAATAGCACAGACCTAATCCTGCAGCCACCAAACCAGATACCCTCAACGCCCTGACTGCGCCTAGAAATTCTGTCCATAAAGGTTATGAACAGAATCGGTGACAAAGGGCAGCCTTGGCGGAGTCCAACCCTCACTGGAAACGTGTCCGACTTACTGCCGGCAATGCGGACCAAGTTCTGACACTGATTATACAGGGAGCGAACTGCCACAATAAGACAGTCCGTTACCCCATACTCTCTGAGCACTCCCCACAGGACTTCCCGGGGTACACGGTCGAATGCCTTCTCCAAGTCCACAAAGCACATGTAGACTGGTTGGGCAAACTCCCATGCACCCTCAAGGACCCTGCCGAGAGTATAGAGCTGGTCCACAGTTCCACGACCAGGAGGAAAACCACACTGTTCCTCCTGAATCCGAGGTTCGACTATCCGGCGTAGCCTCCTCTCCAGTACACCTGAATAGACTTTACCGGGAAGGCTGAGGAGTGTGATCCCACGATAGTTGGAACACACCCTCCGGTTCCCCTTCTCTACTCATTGTTGTATTTGAAAGTGCAATACTTTGCAGCCAGTAGCATGTGCAGTGTAATATTCTGGGTTGGAGTCAATAACCAGGCGAGGTGATGAAGTTACGTCTCTTTACTTCATACTTCAGAACCGACTCCCACACTTGCAGTCAGGTTGCAAAACAACGTAAAAAATTAACCACAGAACACTATAGTGTTCTGTGGTTACTTTTTAAACCGTTGGCCAAGCAAAAAGTAACTTTTTGCTTGGCCAACGGTTTACGTTGTATTGCGCACTCTGACGGCAAGTGTGGGAGTCGGTTCTGAAGTATGAAGTAAAGAGCGGACGTGACGACAGGCTGTCCTCACTCAGGTCCGCACGGACCTGGAGGGGGCGTGCCTTAAGTCAGACTGGAAATCGGGAGAACTTCGGGAGAATGGTTGTCCCGGGAGATTTTCGGGAGAGGCACTGAAATTCGGGAGTCTCCCGGAAAATTCGGGAGGGTTGGCAAGTATGAGAATGAGGAAACTTGGCGCTAAATGTTCATTTGAGAGTAGTGAAATAAATGTCATCCATGACCCGGAGTTATCCCTCGAAGATGAAATTAACGTTGGGAAGAAGTTAGCTTTTTTTAATGTATTTTTTATTTATTTAGATCAATATTGGTTGTGTGGCAGTGCTTTGGGTTGTACAAGATGACTGGCAAGACAACAAATGTGCTGCATTAGCAGTTCCAATCTTAATTTGCTAATCTGTATTGGTATTAAAGATGATGCACATTTGCAAATAGCAATGATCACAGCGTATTTAGTATCATCAATTCAAAATGGTAATGTTTAGCGCTGCAGCTATTGATTATTTTAGTAATCAAGTAATCTGTCCATTAGTTTGTTCGATTATTAATCAGATAAAGCCTCATTGCATGTTTTGGATTAAATACATCTTTTTTTTTTTTTGTGCTTGCCATAATGTTCATTCTATTTTTATAATTAATCCGCATCAACATTGAAATTGCACTTTTAACATTTGTGCATTTCAAAAAATATGTAAGAAAATTGATTTGCTGTTTGCCGCCTCACAATCACGGCACCCACACACCACCGTTCTTATTGCAGCAGCCATGCAGAAACTATGTCTGCATATTTTTTTAAGTTCATTTTTAAGGCATTCAATGCGGTCCGGGTTTTCTACATTTTTATTAGTTACACTAAAACGATTAATCAATGTATAAATGAAAACTTCTTCTAATCGGTTTAATTGATTGATATTAATGTTTCCATTTTAAAATGTCTTTATTATCCCCGACGGGGCAATTTGTTTGTGGTCTTGCATTCCTGCACAAAACACTCAGGACTGTTATTTTAGTGCTGTCAAATTATAATTTTTGGAAAATCTGATTATTCACACCTTTTGAATTGTGATTAATCATAATTAATCACACTAAATTGTAATAATAATAATAAATAAATAAAAACTTTAAAGGGGAACATTATCACAATTTCAGAAGGGTTAAAACCATTAAAATCAGTTCCCAGTGGCTTATTTTATTTTTCGAAGTTTTTTCCAAACTTTTACCCATCACGCAATATCCCTAAAAAAAGCTTCAAAGTGCCTGATTTTAACCATCGTTATATACACCCGTCCATTTTCCTGTGACGTCACATAGTGATGCCGATACAAACAAGCATGGCGGATAGAACAGCAAGATATAGCGACATTAGCTCGGATTCAGACTCGGATTCAGACTCGGATTTCAGCGGCTTAAGCGATTCAACAGATTACGCATGTATTGAAACGGATGGTTGTAGTGTGGAGGCAGGTAGCGAAAACGAAATTGAAGAAGAAACTGAAGCTATTGAGCCATATCGGTTTGAACCGTATGCAAGCGAAACCAACGAAAACAACACGACAGCCAGCGACACGGGAGAAAGCGAGGACGAATTTGGCGATTGCCTTCTAACCAATGATTGGTATGTTTGTTTGGCATTAAAGGAAACTAACAACTATGAATTAGGTTTACAGCATATGAAATACATTTGGCAACAACATGCATTTTGAGAGTGCAGACAGCCCAGTTTTCATCAATTAATATATTCTGTAGACATACCCTCATCCGCTCTCTTTTCCTGGGGGTCCGGCGGCAGATTTCTTTGACTTTATCGTTGGAAATGCATCTGCTTTGAGTGTCGCAGGATATCCACACATTCTTGCCATCTCTGTCGTAGCATAGCTTTCGTCGGTAAAGTGTGCGGAACAAACGTCCAATTTATTGCCACTTTCGCATCTTTGGGCCACTGGTGCAACTAGAATCCGTCCCTGTTTGTGTTGTTACACCCTCCGACAACACACCGACGAGGCATGATGTCTCCAAGGTACGGAAAACAGTCGAAAAAACGGAAAATAACAGAGCTGATTTGGCTCGGTGTTTGTAATGTGTTTGAGAAAATGGCGGATTGGTTCCCGATGTGACGTCACAACGTGACGTCATTGCTCCGAGAGGGAATAATAGAAAGGCGTTTAATTCGCCAAAATTCACCCATTTAGAATTCAGAAATCGGTTAAAAAAATATATGGTCTTTTTTTCTGCAACATCAAGGTATATATTGACGCTTACATAGGTCTGGTGATAATGTTCCCCTTTAAAAAAGACCCATATATTTGATAGAAATGCAATTGTATTATCAGAATGTCATGCATATTTTATTTTTAATTAAATATACAATATTAATTTGCTCAACACCTAAAAGTATTATCTAAAGTCCCACCAAGGTGTAGTTTGAAGCAAAATTTGTCACATATAGGTATTTAATCTGTGTTGATGCTGATTATTTCAATAAGTGTTTGTGATTAAATACATTACATTTGACAGCCCTAATTTATTATTGGTTCATTCGAAATGTTTCATATTTTTATTTTATTTTCTTATTTATGTTCTTTATCTACCCAGTATATTAATGCAATTTTGGACTAGCCTCTTGTTACTTTAGTTTTTAGTACAGGTGCTTTAAAACTGATAGGGTAAAAAAAGTTCAACAAAATGAAAGTATTAATTGAGAATTAGATGATATGAAAAAATGCCTAGCCCTAGTTCTTTTTTCCCCACCTTCCCATTTTTTAGTGTCTGCAAGTAACATGTAATGCTGTTTGAGGCCAAACCAACTCTAAATAACTTTGTTGGCAAAATAAATATCAAATAAGTAACTTTGCCTGAGCACTTTTCTGGAAGAGAAACTGATAGTCTGAAGTGGTTACTCACTGATAGTTTGAAGTGGTTACTCAACACGAAAGTGAAGTTTTGGCACAGTTTAAATAAACGGCTAACATTCTCTGCAGTTGAGTAAAAAAAAATTGCTGTGATCCCTAACTGAAATGAGTGCTTTTGATGTTTTGGTGAGAAAGAAGAGTATTGATTTTGCTGTGTAATAAAGTCCCAACGCCTCTTTGCAGACATGGTGGCAGTGCTCGGCGAGACAACAGGACACTTTGCTTTGTTAAACCTCAGGGACCGGATGAGAAATGACCCGGAGGGACACGTGGTCCTCCAGTAAGCCGTCGTCACCCAGAATGTCATCTCATCACAACGTGTCTTTGACTTATGCTTGGTTGAACTCCCTCCAAGGGACAGGCCAAGAATCCGGCTGTCGACGCTGGACTTGAGAAAGATGGCCTCCTTACCTGAGGGAACCTTTGGCCGAGAATACCTCCGTTTTCTGGAAGACAACGTGAGCGCTTTTTAGTGCAAACGAATGCTGCAGATTTTTTTAAAACGTCTCCAGTGTAATTTCCTTCCCCCCCTCTCTCCTCAGCAAGTGACCCCTGACTCGAGGGCAGATGTAAAGTTTGTGGACAACGAGGAGCTAGCTTACGTCATGCAGAGATACAGAGAGGTCCACGACCTGCTGCACACCCTACTGGGCATGCCCACCAACATGCTGGGTGAGACGAGACCCATTATTAATAGCAAAATATTCTAAATATGGCGGATTGGGGTTTGGCGAGTTAGCTAATCTTCTTGTCACTCACACATTCCTGTGTCCTGTTAAAACAGAGACCTGGAAATAATATTGGAAAGGGCTCAATCCAGTATTTGTCCTGTGCAGATTGCTCAATTTAAAAGTGCACCCTTGATGTATTGAGGTGGTATTTTCTCAGGTGAAGTGGCTGTAAAGTGGTTTGAAGCCGCTCAGACTGGGCTCCCCATGTGCGCCCTCGGAGCTCTGCTGGGCCCACTTCGACTAAACCCAAAGTAAGCTCAGTCACAGACAAAACCATTTATTTATTTGCACTACTTCCTGCTGTATGCTGGGAAAATAGGCTGATTTGCCATCGTTTTCCCTTTCCATCCTCGTCTAACATGTTTCTTTTTTGCGCGTCAAGTCGCCTGCAGCAGCTGGTCACATCTTTGGGCCCCTGGGCCGTGCAGAATGGCCGACGGGCCCGGTGTGTCCTCAGCGTCTTCTATGAGAGGCGATGGGAGCAGAGCGTCGAGGACCTGAGACAGGAGCTGAACATCGAGCCTCCTCCCACCCAGTAATCACGTAAATAATGACTAGCTCAGTGGCCTTGTGGTTGGACTGGAAGGTTGTGTGTTCAAACCCTGGCCGAGTCATACCAATGACTATAAAAATGGGACCCATTGCCTCCCTGCTTGGCACTCAGCATCAAGGGTTGGAATTGAGGGCTAAATCACCAAATTATTCCAGAGCGCAGCCCCCGCTGCTGCTAACTGCTCCCCTCACCTCCCAGGGGATGGGTCGAATGCACACCTAGTGTGTGTGTGTGATGAATCTTTGGGACTTTAACTTAAACCCTAATGGACCCAGGAGGTGGCAAGGACTAAAAATGTATGTTTTTTGCATAGACTGAATAGTCTCGTTATGATTGAATGTACACTATGTATATTTATTCAACTAAATGTTTTGTTCCAAAGCATATAGTTTATCGCGTACATTACATTTTTTTATTAGAAAATATTTGTGAGGAATAGTACAAAATATTTATACTCCAATGGCAACGCTGCCCCCTTGTGGCTGTATACAAATCTAAACATCATCCTATTATTTGGCCCCTAGAGAGAGACAAACCGAAAGCTGTTAACAATAGTTATACTTGGAATAAATAACTTTTTGCCCATAGTTGGTCTAAATCAGGGGTGCCCACACTTTTCAGCAGGCAAGCTACTTTTTAAATGACCGAGTCGAAGGGATCTACCTCATTCATGTATATAATTTACATTTATTTATTTATGAAAAGACATTTTTGTTAACAAGTCAAAAGACGTTTAATGATAATAAAAGCATGTTCAACACATATAGATTCCTTTCTTTCCTGAAGACAAAAATATAAGTTGGTGTATTACCTGATTCTGATGACTTGCATTGATTGGAATCAGACAGTAGTGCTGACAACGTCCACATTTAATGGAGGAGAAAAAAAGTCCTCCTTTCTGTCCAATACCACATGAAAGTGGTTGCTTTTTGCCATCTTATTTATCCGGCTTCCATACATACATTGGCGGAAAACTCCGTGGCTTGCGGGCTTGTGCACGCCAGCTTTCTGAGACTCTTATTTTGTTAGCGCAGGCAGGATAGAGCAGTGCTTTTATTGTGAAGATAGGAGCTATGTGGTCAGTCTTTAGGCTTTTGACAGGAGGTATGGTTGAAATAAAAAACTGTTTCTCGCCTCCCTGACGGTCTTTTTTTCCTTCACACTGAACTCGCATCATCTCACAAGACCCTTGGGTGCCGTGAATGTCAATCAAGTGACGTCATAGTGAGCATTTCTGATCGCTCATTTTTAGGACTATTTTTTCAATGCCTAGTTGGCGATCGACTGACACACCCTCCGCGGTCGACCGGTAGCTTGCGATCGACGTAATGAGCACCCCTGGTCTAAATCGACATCAGTGCTACACTATTTGAAGCTGCGTTGATTAATGACTGCTGCCGACATTATTCATTCACCAAACACAAAATTACTTCTACCATATTTTCTGTGTAAAAAGGGATTAAAAAAACTGTCAATATGATTAAAGGGGAACATTATCACAATTTCAGAATGGTTAAAACCATTAAAAATCAGTTTCCAGTGGCTTATTATATTTTTCGAAGATTTTTTCAAAATTTTACCCATCTTGCAATATCCCTAAAAAAAGCTTCAAAGTGCCTGATTTTAACCATCGTTATAAACACCCGTCCATTTTCCTGTGACGTCACATAGTGAAGCCAACACAAACAAACATGGCGGAAAGAACAGCAAGCTATGGCGACATTAGCTCGGATTCAGACTCGGATTTCAGCGGCTTAAGCGATTCAACAGATTACGAATGTATTGAAACGGATGGTTGTAGCGAAAACGAAATTGAAGAAGAAACTGAAGCTATTGAGCCATATCGGTTTGAACCGTATGCAAGCGAAACCGACGAAAACGACACGACAGCCAGCGACACGGGAGAAAGCGAGGACGAATTCGGCGATCACCTTCTAACCAACGATTGGTATGTGTTTGTTTGGCATTAAAGGAAACTAACAACTATGAACTAGGTTTACAGCATATGAAATACATTTGGCAACAACATGCACTTTGAGAGTGCAGACAGCCCAATTTTCATCAATTAATATATTCTGTAGACATACCCTCATCTGCTCTTTTAGCTGATCTGTCCAGTTTTGGAGTTGATGTCAGCAGGCCAGGGAAGCTAGGGTCGATATTCTTCTCTTGATCATCTTCGGTGGCATAAGGGACGGTGTGAGCCAAGACATCCAGGGGGTTTAGCTCGCTCGTCTGCGGGAACAAACTGCTGCCATTGCTTGCCGTGCTACCGAGGGCCTTTGTCCCTGAATTGCTCACACACTCTGGCAGATTCAATGGGGGTCTGGCAGCGGATTTCTTTGACTTTATCGTTGGAAATGCATCTGCTTTGAGTGTCGCAGGATATCCACACATTCTTGCCATCTCTGTCGTAGCATAGCTTTCGTCGGTAAAGTGTGCGGAACAAACGTCCAATTTCTTGCCACTTTCACATCTTTGGGCCACTGGTGAAACTTGAATCCGTCCCTGTTCGTGTTGTTACACCCTCCGACAACACACCGACGAGGCATGATGTCTCCAAGGTACGGAAAACAGTCGAAAAAACGGAAAATAACAGCGCTGAGTTGACTCTGTGTTTGTAATGTGTTTGAGAAAATGGCGGATTGCTTCCCGATGTGACGTCACGTGACGTCATCGCTCCGAGAGCGAATAATAGAAAGGCATTTAATTCGCCAAAATTCACCCATTTAGAGTTCGGAAATCGGTTAAAAAAATATATGGTCTTTTTTCTGCAACATCAAGGTATATATTGACGCTTACATAGGTCTGGTGATAATGTTCCCCTTTAACAGGTGATTTAAGTGAACAGCGTTAAATGCCCTTAATTCACTAAAGAGAAAATGTTAGTTGAAGGTTTGTCAGTGTAGTATGGTGACGCTCTGGTCCGTCACAGCAACTGCTGGCAGCAAGGGGGCGCTAAACGGACCCCTGACTGTGTACAAAACCGCACTTGACTCCGGCGAATAAAACAAGAGCGTCTGACTGGGCCAGTCCAGCAGGAGGCCCACCTTCCGCGGTCTGATCATCACCTCCAGCAGCACTTTCTTCCCCTGGTGACAGAACGAGTACTCGCCGTCGAAGTGGCACAGCACCCACGACTGCTCGTTGTATCCGAGCCGGGCCTTGTCCCAGGCACCTTTGCGCTCCATGCTGGCATAGCAGACGCCCACCTTGAAGGCGGCGCTCTGACCTACGTCCAGCACCCAGGTGTGGGTGCCGGAGGACATGGCGAGTGAGCCCAGAGCGTTGGGCCACGAGTCGAAGCGTGCCGGGTCGTAGGGCAGCGACTGGTTGAGTTTTTTCTGGACGTAGCTGGGTTTTATTTGGACGAAGGTCAAAGTGCGGTGGTCATCAGAGAGCGACAGGAGCGGACTTACTGTGCGCTCGTCAAACTTGAAAGACGAGGAGCCATAAGCTGCAGACAGGAAGTCACGTCAGGGAGTATTCCACTGCAAAATGATGACAGCTAATAACTAACCACGTGGTCCCTGCAGCATGGCGGTGGCCCACAGTCCCTTCATTAGCTCGCTTTCACCGCAGCCTGGCCTGAAGTTGAGCTGCTTTGTGTCGCACGGCTTGCCCACACCCTCAGCCGCCTCCACGCTGTAAGGATTAAAGGTGCAAAAGCACTTTTAGTATATGTTCACCTGTCCACCATCATCCAATACAAGAGTTGCAGCAAAGTCCCTACAGTGGTACTTACTGGTAGTGCTCCAATTAACTCCATTAACCATGGTCTTCTATAGTCTGGGCGGGGGGTTGGGCTCCCATACCAGACTAAAAGCACACTTGATGTATACATGCACTAAAATTTGAATGTTTAACTAAAGCCAATGAAATACATTTTTGACTTTTTAAAGATGGGATTAACGTATATAGATAAACCCCCCATTTCATGGCAAATAATGCCAAAAAACTTAGTTAGTTTCAATGTAATTTAATACAGTGGCACTCAAGGCATCCAGCATTTCTACCTACTCAGTGGCCTCGTGGTTAGAGTGTCCGCCCTGAGATCGGTAGGTTGTGAGTTCAAACCCCGGCCGAGTCATACCAAAGACTATAAAAATGGGACCCATTACCTCCCTGCTTGGCACTCAGCATCAAGGGTTGGAATTGGGGGTTAAATCACCAAAATGCTCACTGCTCCCCTCACATCCCAGGGGGTGATCAAGGGTGATGGGTCAAATGCAGAGAATAATTTCGCCACACCTAGTGTGTGTGTGACAATCATTGGTACTTTAACTTTATTTCATCTCTGGCTTCGTGATGGCCATAAGCTGTGTGTTCCCCCTTAAGAATGGCAATATGTGGGTTGAGTGACGTGTGTAAGTGAGTGGGCGAGTTAGGAGAGGGAGCGCTAGCATGTTCAGGAGTGTTAATAGCATGGTGGATGTCCGCTTGGCTTTGTGGAAAACAAAGATCGCCGGCCTCGTCATTCCGACCTAAGAGCGGAACTGTAGGGACCCACTGCAGGGTGAAGTGGAGGATGTTACCCCCGACGGTATATCGGCCCTGGAGGGAACGCCTCCCCTGCGCTCCTCGACCACAGTCTGGGAGCCGACATGCAGGAAAGATGTAACATGGTGTTTCTTGGTGCCTGGTGAGGCTGGATCTTTGAAAATCAGTGCACCCGGTCGTAAAGGTGTTCTTTTTCTTAGCCCGTTTCGTGGCGTGCAAAACATCTTTCCATCGTCATAAGTGAGCCATTTGCTGGCTCCTGAAGCCACTTTTCATTGAAGCTTCGCTTGTTGGCTTTATTGCTCGCCATGACGAAAACAATAACACGCGAGAGTACTAATACCGGAAATGCAGTATTTGTGATCGATAAGACTTTCAGCGAATCAAAATTTAAGAAATTGTTCCGGAAAGTACATTACTTTGAAGTTGACCACTAATTAATCATTAATAATAATTAATCATTTGACCCAGCAAATATAAACAAAACAAAACGGCGGAAAGCGATTATCGATTAAAAAAAAACCCAAGCAAACCGGGCGGTAAAAAAAAAAAAAAATCATCGTCTAGGACAGGGGTCGGCAATCCGCGGCGGCTCTTTCGCGCCGCCTTAGTGGCTCCCTGGAGCTTTTCCAAAGATTTATGATAAATGGAAAAAAAGGAGGGGAAAGAATTGATTTTTTGTTTTAATATGGTTTCTGTAGGAGGCCAAACATGACACAAACCTGTTATAAATCCCCCTGTTTATATTAAACATGCTTCACTGATTCGAGTATTTGGTGAGCGCCGTTTTGTCCTACTAATTTTGGCGGTCCTTGAACTCACCATAGTTTGTTTACATGTATAACTTTCTCCGACCTTCTAGGACGTGTTTTATGCCACTTCTTTTTCTGTCTCATTTTGTCCACCAAACTTTTAACGTTGTGCATGAATGCACAAAGGTGAGTTTTGTTGATGTTATTGACTTGTGGGGAGTGCTAATCGGGCATATTTGGTCACTGCATGACTGCAAGCTAATCGATGCTATCATGCTATTTAGGCTAGCTATATGTACATATTGCATCATAATGCCTCATTTGTAGCTATATTTGAGCTCATTTAGTTTCCTTTAAGTCCTCTTAATTCAATTTATATCTCATGACACACTATCTGTATGTAATATGGCTTTTAATTTTTTTGCGGCTCCAGACAGATTTGTTTTTGTATTTTTGGTCCAATATGGCTCTTTCAACATTTTGGGTTGCCGACCCCTGGTCTCGGAGGCTGCAGACTTCCGCAAATTTGCGTCCTTTCTGATTTAAATGCGTAAAAAGACACAAAAAGTGCGTTACTGCCAACACTTACTACTCATATCAGTGGTTCTCAAACATTATCCATCAGGTACCACCTCTCTAAGTACCACCATATTGATTAAAATTAAAATACAATAGCGCAGTAGGCCTAAGTTTTCATTAAAAACAAGGCAGAGGTTTTATGTAACAAATATATTTGACATTTTTGACCACTGTAACATTACACACAGTTTGAACAGTAACACTGTGTTTGAATATAAGAAAATAAAACACTATCTTAATCAAGTGATTTTTAGGCGTACAACTAGATGGAGCCCCTCACAGACTTATATATTTAAATCGCAGGAAAACAACTTCTACAAAGCCCCCTGTGCTTGGGACCCCGTTTCAACGGTTCTACTTTGACGCCCCTGCCTCCAGTCTAGCATGTGTGTTGTACAAAAGCAATTAACCGCCGGGTCAAAAAAACAACTTTGGCTGTTTGTTTTTTAAAATAACTCTAGGAGAAAAATGTAGCTGCATTTAAAGCATAATTGGCATTCAGCTTCCAGCTGTTTTATTTACCTTTTCATGCGCATTCAAATGTTGCTACTCATCTGTTGGTGTGAAGTCAGCGTCGTCCGCACTAACAAAACCGGTAAGTTCACTGTCGTATATTTACCTCAGGTAAATAAAACGCAGCTGTTATTACAGTAAATTGATCAAATTACGAGCTGGATGTCACTGTTGCACTCCAGGCATCACAAAGCATGCGTTAACTTTTTTTCTTTTTTTTGCCGCTGTTGCATTTACTGGGTCGCTGATCCTAATGCAAGCAAACTGTAACATGGGTAAGTAAAATGGATACTTTGATCAGCACCAACTTATGATCTGCAAGCCATTCTTGTTGATGCATCAAAGACCATGTAGGTGTACCTAATGTGACCATGAGTGTAAACAAAGAGGTCATGTTACCTTTCAGTAAACTCCTGGATGCTCATCTACAAGAGAAAGACAGCAATTATTAATCTAATCCTGCATATGCACCAAGTCTTTCCCTCACCACTAACTGTGGGTCCGCATAGTGCGTCAGAGTGTGCACCACGAGTGAGCGTGTATGCGCCAGACTGTCCAGCGCCTGGCTCCAGTGAGCCCGCTGGGTAAGTAGGCACTGCTCCACTCGCTCCTCCTCCCGCTGCACCTCCTCCAGGAGCCGCTGCTCCTCCTCCTCCAGTGCCTCTCGAGCTGCGTTGACCCGAGCCACAACCTGCTCTCTTGCCGTGCTCGCCGCCACCTGGGTGAAGACGGAAGAATTTCAGTTTGTTATTGAATAGACTGATTCGCGGGTACAATCACAAAGTAGAAGGTACAACCAACACCTTTATTTCTTTATACTACAAAAAAACATTTTTTACCACATTTCTATGTAATTTATCCCAAAGCTGTTTTCCTTTAATTATTTTAATATGTATGTTTTGGTTAGTGTTTATATACATTAACTGGCCACTTCTTTTGGCTCAAATATCCCAATTCAAAAGTATTAATTTACAAAGACAACGATGCACAAAAAACAAATATGAGGAGCACAAACATTTTGAGTGTCTGTAACTCTATAACATTTTTACAGTATCAAAGTGGACACATTTGAGTGTAATTCATGGTAATCTACTGGAATTTAATATGGAAAATATTATACTGTATAATTTTTGACATAATTATTTTTTTCATAGTCAAATTAACAGTTACAGTCGTGGTCAAAAGTTTACATACACTTGTGAAGGACATAATGTCATGGCTGTCTTGAGTTTCCAATAATTTCTACAACTCTTATTTTTTTGTGATAGAGTGATTGGAGCACATGCTTGTTTGTCACAAAAAACATTTATGAAGTTTGGTTCTTTTATAAATTTATTATGGGTCTACTAAAAATGTGAGCAAATCTGCTGGGTCAAAACTATACATACAACAATGTTAATATTTGGTTACATGTCCCTTGGCAAGTTTCACTGCAATAAGGCGCTTTTGGTAGCCATCCACAAGCTTCTGGCAAGCTTCTGGTGTAATTTTTGACCACTCCTCTTGACAAAATTGGTGCAGTTCAGGTAAATGTGTTGGTCTTCTGACATGGACTTGTTTCTTCAGCATTGTCCACACGTTTAAGTCAGGACTTTGGAAGGCCATTCTAAAACCTTAATTCTAGCCTGATTTAGCCATTCCATTACCACTTTTGACGTGTGTTTGGGGTCATTGTCCTGTTGGAACACCCAAGACCCAACCTCCGGGCTGATGATTTTAGGTTGTCCTGAAGAATTTGGAGGTAATCCTCATTTTTCATTGTCCCATTTACAGTCCCAGAGCATAATACTACCACCACCAGGCTTGACGGTATGCATGGTGTTCCTGGGATTAAAGGCCTCACCTTTTCTCCTCCAAACATATTGCTGGGTATTGTGGCCAAACAGCTCAATTTTTGTTTCATCTGCCATCACATGGACAAAGATAACACCTTCTGGAGGAAAGTTCTGTGGTCAGATGAAACAAAAATTTAGCTGTTTGGCCACAATACCCACTTTAATCCCAGGAACACCATTCCTACCGTCAAGCATGGCGGTGGTAGTATTATGCTCTGGGCCTTATGCTGTATGTTTACTTTTGACCCAGCAGATTTGGTCACATTTTCAGTAGACCCATAATACATTTATAAAAGAACCAAACTTCATGAATGTTTTTTGTGACCAACATGTATGTGCTCCAATCACTCTATCACAAAAAAATAGGAGTTGTAGAAATGATTGGAAACTCAAGACAACCATGACATTATGTTCCTTACAAGTGTATGTAAACTTTTGACCACGACTGTATATACACTATATTGCCAAAAGTATTTGGCCACCCATCCAAATGATCAGTCAGGTATCGGGGGTGTATATTGTAGCGTCCCGGAAGACTTAGTGCTGCAAGGTGTTCTGGGTATTTGTTCTGTTGTGTTTATGTTGTGTTACGGTGCGGATGTTCTCCCGAAGTGTGTTTGTCATTCTTGTTTGGTGTGGGTTCACAGTGTGGCGCATATTTGTAACAGTGTTAAAGTTGTTTATATGGCCACCCTCAGTGTGACCTGTATGGCTGTTGACCAAGTATGCTTGCATTCACTCGTGTGTGAAAAGCTGTAGATATTATGTGATTGAGCCGGCACGCAAAGGCAGTGCCTTCAAGGTTTATTGGCGCTCTGTACTTCTCCCTACGTCCGTGTACACAGCGGCGTTTTAAAAACTCATAAATTTTACTTTTTGAAACCGATACCAATAATTTCCGATATTACATTTCAAAGAAGTTATCAGACGATAATATCGGCAGTCCGATATTATCGGACATCCCTACCAAAAACTTTTTTTTTTTTTTTTAATATTCCAACACAGGAACCAAAAGTTGCTACCTAAAGACAATCAATCAAGCGTAGAGATTTTTACTGAATTCGATACTACACCAAAACGATACGGCACCGACTGAATTCCGTTGGTACTACCAGGTATAGATTCACATGAAATCAAACGGTGCCATACTTTGATACCTTTGTTGCTTGGAATGATGAGTACCGGTATCGATTCCCAGGTAGCAGGAATCGGTACCATGAATTGGTACCGTATCGATTAAAATGGAAAAGGTACTTATCCCTAATCCCCACCTAGGTCGTTATCCGTTTTTGTGTGAAAATGATACACATTACCCAAACACCACAATGACATCCCAAAGTGTCTCCAACCTGAAGTTTTTGCTCCTTGCTGGGAAGCGTCTTCTCTAAGAACCGTTCCATCCACCGCGCCTGAACCTGCATTTTCTCACACGCGTCCACGAGTTGATTCTGATTGGTAGGGGGGGGGAGAAAAATAACAACCTGAGAACCAGCTGGAATTGTAACAAGAAAATCCTGTCTTGGAGATTAATCTAAACCCCTGACGTGATAAACATGACAAACAATGTTATGACCCTTAAGAGGCATTATGATGTTGAGTTGGTATGCAATCAGATGTGTAAACAAAAAATTCTACAGCTGGGCTGGCTGCTCGGCATGTGTTGATATCTGCACAGTAATAGTTTGCTAATACTTGTGCAGATAATAATAATGAAACAAGCTGAAAGTCCTTAAAATGTCATCAGGTATCCTTGCTTATTTACTTTTACATACATAAATACGTACTTCATTTGTATAATTATTTCAACCACAAGTGTGTAGTCAGAGATATACTAAATCTCGAAATCGTATTTTGACAAGTTTAACATATTTCCATACATACTTACAAGTATATATGTACAAGTATTCTTTTTGTAAACGAGTAGAGCCTATTCAGTGGTGCACACAATCATCCATCCATCCATCCATTTTCTACCGCTTGTCCCTTTTGGTGTCGCGGGGGGTGCTGGAGCCTATCTCAGCTGTAAAAATACTTAGATTACTGCAGAAGCTAAACAATACCCAAGTATGTGGGATTATACATACTTGCAAGTATCGGTATATTCTGTATGGCTGGCTGTACTAGTAGTACTAATATACTAGCTGTATATTGACAAGTTTAACATTATCTCATCTATACCTTGTCTTGATACTTACAGTATTACCTTATCTATGCCGAAGTATGTTTGGTTACTTACAAATACATTTGGATAGTATACTGTACATATTGTTAAATAGTAAAGTACTGAATCACTTTTTATTCAAATAATTTTACTGTATATTGAGAAGTATATTACCTACATATAACTAAATATGTTGGGTGACTTATTTACAAGTATATTTTGCTTGTTTTCCTAATTTATACTTTACCTATACTTGAGTATGTTTGGTTACTTAAATACATACAGACTACTTGTTTTATGCTGTATATATACAGTACATACACCTTAGTGAGTGTTTGTTTACTTACATACATATATTTGGCTAGTATACTTAACACTATACCTGTATGTTAATTATGTTTAGTTATATACATACTTGCAATTACAGTAAAGTTTGCTAATGTACGTACTTTACTCTTTACCGATGCATAAGTATGTTTGGTTACTTACATGTCGTACAGGCTACTTGTTTTATGCTAGTATGTTTTAGGTTATTTACATACATACAAGTATATTTGGCTAGTACTATATATGTATGTTGAATATGTTTGGTTATATACATATTTACAACTACAGTAATTTTTGCTAGTCTACTTACTTTACACATTTGACAAGTATACTTTTAAACTGTACATATATGGTTACTTACATACTGTACAGGAATTTTGGGCTGGTGTACTTACTTTATACTGAAACCTTCAGCATACCTAAGTATGTTTGATGACTTACATATTGACCAAACAAGTACAGTATATTAGACTAGTATATACACATGCATTAACGTATGGTTACTTACATACCTAGTTACATGTATACTTGGCTATACTTGATACTATACCTATATCTGAGTATGTTTGGTTACTTGTATACTGACTGTACAAGTAGTAAATTTGACTAGTATACTTACTTCAAACTACACGTCTACCATATACAGACTTACCTACATGTACACTTGGCTAATTTATACTATACCTAAGTGGGTTTACTTACATATATAAGTAGAATTGCCAAGTATACACAGTATATTTGACTAGTATTCCTACCTAAAACTATGCCTGCACCATAGGTATTGTTACTTACACGCTTACTTACAAGTATATTTGGCTCATATACTTACATTATATTCTACCTAAGTATTTTTGGTTACTTACATACTGATAGTACAAGTACAGTATATTTGACTAGTATACTTTTAAACTGTACACGTATGGTTACTTACATACCAGTGACGTGCGGTGAGGTTCATGGCTGGTGAGGCACTGACTTCATCACAGTCAGATTTACAAACATATGAACCCTAAAGAGTATCTTATTCACCATTTGATTGGCAGCAGTTAACGGGTTATGTTGAAAAGCTCATACCAGCATTCTTCCCTGCTTGGCACTCAGCATTAAGGGTTGGAATTGGGGGTTAAATCACCAGAAATGATTCCCGGGCGCGGCGCCGCTGCTGCCCACTGCTCCCCTCACCTCCCAGGGGGTGATCAAGGGGATGGGTCAAATGCAGACGACAAATTCCATTACACCTAGTGTGTGTATGACCATCATTGGTACTTTAACTTAACTTTAACTTTACACAAAGAAACTGTAGCACACAAAAAAGCACATTTAATAAAAAAAAACGTTATTATGGTCTTACCTTTACTTATAAATGAAGTCCACAACTAAAGCCCTCACTTAAACTTTCCACGTGCAAGATTGAATCTATTTAAAAAAAAGTGTAACCGAGGGTTCATAAATGTCGCCTATACTGTATGAAACTACAAAATAACAAACACGGAGGCTCCAGTTTACACGAGGACCACTTTATTTACCTTCTTTCAAAAACCTCTGCTCCACTCCATGTCATCACTACCGCTCTTAGCGCCTTCAAAATAAGAGCTCAAGGCATATACTGTATAACAGCGCATAACAGTAAATTAATATCACAAAGAGAAAAGCCCATGAAAATAGGTTACAAAAGTTATTTAATAAGAAGCCAAAAAGTGCAAAAACAATAATGTTCGTGTTGGAGGAGTTGTGAATTAGATACACCTGCAGTCTGCAGGTGTACCTAATGTTGTGGCCCTGCAGTCATTCACAACTCCTCCAACACGAACATTATTGTTTTTGCACTTTTTGGCTTCTTATGAAATAACTTTTTTAAATAGATTCAATCTTGCACGTGGAAAGTTTAAGTGTGGGCTTTAGTTGATATAACAATTCTACGGCGGGGGTGCAGGAGGCGGGATTACTGGAGCCTCAGCCAGTGCGTCTTTTGCAGCCGGTTTATGATCGCTCAGCACAAGAAATACGTTACACACATACAGTTGTTGACAAAATACACTGTACATTATATACCTCAGCTAACTAAACTATGGACATGTATAATATAGTTCATATAGCAATACAGTCACACTGCACAGCAGGCCAGCAGTTAGCCGAGTCCGGAATCCACGTTGAGGCACTGAGTGACGTGCCTCAACTGGCTGCTGTTCACCGCACCGTCTCTTCTCAGTATTTGAACGGCAAATGTGAAAATTCAGCGATTTTGAATAAAAATAATCTAAAACTGGTGAAGTTAAATGGAAAATAACTCTATAGTATAATCACTGGATACATATAACAATTTAATTTTTTTTCTTTCTTTTTACATTTTTTTTCTTTCCATGATGGCAGGTGAGGCGGGGCCTCACCTGCCTCTAGTGACTGCACGTCACTGTTACATACTTACAATAATTTTTGGCTAGTGTACTTACTTTATACTGAATCCTACAGCATACCTAAGTATGTTTGATGACTTACATATTGACCGAACAAGTACAGTATATTAGACTAGTATATACACGTGCATTAACGTATGGTTACTTACATACCTAGTTACATGTATACTTAGCTATACTTGATACTATACCTATATCTGAGTATGTTTAGTTACTCACATAATTACTCCACATGTACATTGTATTTGACTAGTACACTTTATTTAAACAATACTATACGGCTAAACGAGTAGTTATGGACATATTTAGGTTAGGCTATAGTATACTAGTGTATAATATTCAGAGATGTACCAGATTGAACTTAGATACTTACAGTATATTGACAAATATATATGAGTATGATTGGTTTAAGTACACTTACAGCAGGTATGCCACTACAGTACATGGCTAGCAGTGCACTTGAGAATGTGACATTTAAGCACACTTAAGTGTGTAAAGAAGAGTTCCATACCCGCACTGCGGTGACTCTGGCGGCCAGAGGGGTCACTGAGTGTCCACGACAAGGTCCTACAATCGCGCAATGGGAGCAGATCAACTTTAACTCGGTGCCACAGAACCAGTCCAGCTCGGATTCGTGCTCCACACACGTCTCGCACTCCCCGGAAAAGATCCCGGACTCGGTATCGGAAATAGCGGGGGTGGTGGCGGGAGTCAGGGCGGCTCCAGGTGCTTTTGTCCCTTCGCAGCTTGCCCGCTGTCCTACCGTGGTGTCCCGCTCCGCCTGGCCGCCGCTCAGGGCTGAGAAGATGGGCTGCTCGGCGCCCTTTAAGACCGCTTCCCCGCCGTCGTCCGGTGTGTTAAAGTCGCATTTCGTCCTCTCCTCCGCCATGGCACCTGTGAAAGAAGCAGGTGCACCCAAAGCGAGCTATAGCGCTGAGCCGCACATGCGCTGTACAACACAGGTGTAACAGGTGAGTGGAAGCCGGAAGTAACAAGACATGCGTCAGCACTATAGAGCCAATCCTAAACTATAAATAGGTAATGAATAAAGAATAAACTTCATGTTATTTTATTCATGTACATCTTAACTTTTTGTTTCTGAATTACCAAAGGGAGTCAACTCGTTTTCGAGAGCCGATCCAAAAGTACCAGCTCCCTTAAAAGAGAGGGAATTATCATCCCGAAAAGCCTGGATGGGTTACCTTGGTGTCAGGTTTCCTCTCCCCCTCTTACTGTCGCTGAGTCGGCCTGCTAAAAACTCGATTTACATCCGAATCACGTTTTTTTTGTTTTCTTTATTAAATTGACCAAAAAAATTAATACAATGATATATATATATATATATATATATATATATATATATATATATATATATATATATATATATATATATATATATATATGTACATATATATATATATATATATATATATATATATATGTACATATATATATATATATATATATATATATATATATATATATGTACATATATATATATATATATATATATATATATATATATATATATATGTATATATGTATATATATATATATGTATATATATATATATATATATATATATATATATATATATATATATATATATACCGGTGTATATATATATGAACACACTAAATATATACATATATAAATATACACACTATATATATATATACACTGTGTGTGTTTGTGTATATATTAGAGATGCGCGGATAGGCAATTATTTCATCCGCAACCGCATCAGAAAGTCGTCAACCATCCGCAATCCACCCGATCTAACATTTGATCAGAACCGCATCCGCCCGCACCCGCCCGTTGTTATATATCTAATATAGACGATGCAAGGCATTAGTGAGGTTATAAAGCTTTTGCCTGTTAAAGAAAGGAGACTGATCCAATGCAGCACAGACATTCGCGTGCCACGCTGTCACGACCCAGACGCACACCAGTGCGCAATCATATGGGAGCCGCGCTGAGCGCACCTCCAAGCGCGTCTCGCTGCCGGCGACGGCCGGGTATATGGGCCCGACGCTCCAGCGCCATCCATTTTCAAGGCTAGTTGATTCGGCAGGTGGGTTGTTACACACTCCTTAGCGGGTTCCAACTTCCATGGCCACCGTCCTAGCTGCTGTCTATATCAACCAGTGTGAGCCCCACCCCTTTCGTGAGCGCACTGCGCGCGGAGTGACCCCTGTTACGCGCCCCCGGCAACAGGGGTGGCGGGCAGGTAAGCTGCGCGGGCGGAGCGCGCGGAGTGACCCCTGTTACGAGCCCCCGGCCACGGGGGTGGCGGGCAGGTAAGCTGCTTACCTGCTGCGCGTGACGCCGGCCGCGGCGAAGGCGGACGAGGCGGGGTGTCGGTGCGGTGGCCGCGGTGGTGACCCTGGACGTGCGTCGGGCCCTTCTCGCGGATCGCCTCAGCTACGGCTCCCGGTGGGGCCCTCTCGGGGGAAGGGGCCTCGGTCCCGGACCCCGGCGAGGCGTCCCTTCTCCGCTCCGTAAAAGTGTCCATCTCTTTTTTTTTTTCTTCTGTTGTGGCATATGCTGCAGGTGCCTGCTCGTTTTTCGTATGTGGGTAACAACATTTAACTATGTATATATATTTCCGAATTGGTTTAACTGCCACCCGCCTGAATCTATTTAAAATCTAATTTTTCTTTATTTCAA
>NC_084579.2:13485532-13645532 GCF_033978685.3 Nerophis lumbriciformis | reverse complement strand
CATCCCACTGGTGGAGAACTATGCCTTTGAGGTAAATAATGACTCTTTTTATGTTCTTGTTTTTTTTTAACACTGTGCTAAGTTTTTTTTGTGCGTTTCCAGGCACGCATGGAAGTCGACGCTGATGGCAACGGTGCCAAGATCTTTGCCTACGCTTTTGATATTGGCAAAGGACGCTGGGCGGGGAGACCGCTGCATGAGCTGCTCTGGTGAGTCGGTAGTTTTTTCTCAAGTGTGGATTTGCCTCTTGTTGCAACCCCAGTCAGTGTATATTTTGGTCATGGAATTGTTGGTGTCAGAGAGCAATAACGAACTATATATATATTAGAGATGTCCGATAATGGCTTTTTTGCAGATATTCCGATACCGATTCCGATATCAACCGATACCGATATATACAGTCGTGGAATTAACACATTATGCCTAATTTTGTTGTGATGCCCCGCTGGATGCATTAAACAATGCAACAAGGTTTTCCAAAAATAAATCAACTCAAGGTATGGAAAAAAATGCCAACATGGCACTGCCATATTTATTATTGAAGTCACAAAGTGCATTATTTTTTTTAACATGCCTCAAAACAGCAGTTTGGAATTTGGGACATGCTCTCCCTGAGAGAGCATGAGGAGGTTGAGGTGGGCGGGGTTGAGGGGGGTGGGGTGCGGTGGTTTTTTTTTAAATTGTAGCGTCCCGGAAGAGTTAGTGCTGCAAGAGGTGCTGGGTATTTGTTCTGTTGTGTTACGGTGCGGATATTCTCCCGAAATGTTTGTCATTCTTGTTTGGTGTGGGTTCACAGTGTGGTGCATATTTGTAACAGTGTTAAAGTTGTTTATACAGCCACCCTCTGTGTGACCTGTATGGCTGTTGAGCAAGTATGGCTCGCATTCCCTTGTGTGTGTGAAAAGACGTAGATATTATGTGACTGGGCCGGCACGCAAAGGCAGTGCCTTTAAGGTTTATTGGCGCTCTGTACTTCTCCCTACGTCCGTGTACACAGCGGCGTTTTAAAAAGTCATACATTTTACTTTTTGAAACCGATAATTTTGAAACCGATACCGATAATTTCCGATATTACATTTTAAAGCATTTATCGGCCGATAATATCGGACATCCCTAATATATATGTATGTAATGTATGTAGTTCCTAATTTTAAGTACAGTGTTATTTTCCTCTATTTAAACAGTTTTACTGTTCAAATTGTGTGTAATGTTACAGTGGCTAAAATGTTAAATATACTTGTTAAATAAAACCTTTGCCTGGTTTTTAATTAACACTACTATGCTACTGTATTTTAATGTTGGTCATTATTGTGGTACTTGGAGAGCCACATGTTTTTTGAGGTGGTACTTGATGAAAAAAGTCACCGCTCTACACATGTATAAACGTAAACCGATCAAAACAGATGTTTTTTCATATTTATTTTTTTTAATTTTATTTAGTTTTTATTGACATCCAGCATCAGACATTCCTATACATTACATCATATTTGCATAAATCATACATCTATTGTGCCCTGCGATGAGGTGGCGACTTGTCCAGGATGTACCCCGCCTACCGCCCGAATGCAGCTGAGATAGGCTCCAGCGACCCCAAAAGGGACAAGCGGTAGAACATGGATGGATGGATGGATGGATACATCTATTGTCTGCCCCAAATGCCAAAACATTTCCTCCGTTTATATCCCAACAATGCTCAGCCCCGCACCCCCAAAAAGAGAGAAACCGCAAAAAAAAAAAAATATATATATATATATATTAACAAATAAATACATAAAAAAAAAAGAAAAAAAAAGATAATACTAAAAAATGAAAGAACCGATAGTAAATAAATAGAAAAAAATGTATAGACATATCGGGAGTAATCTTTTTTTAAACAGTACAATCACTAATTCGAGAAAATAAAATGAATGAATATCCTACTAATGGCTTGTAAAAAAGACCATTACCAGGAAATGGATATTACAGGAGTTCAACTTTGAAGCTATGGATGGAAATCACAATGGAGAAGATACAACTTTTATTAATTATAAATTGGAGAAATGTACATCATACTGGGAAAACTGGGTCAATTATGTCACGCCCCATAAGCCTGATTTTATTTTCTCGAATTAGTGATTGTACTGTTTAAAAAAAGATTACTCCCGATATGTCTATACATTTTTTTCTATTTATTCTTTATTCATTACCTAGTGTTTATATTTTTTTCAGCCAATCCAGAGGTACATTTTATATTCCATCACCAAAACCCGAAGTAGCAATTTAAAGACAGACCACAGACTGACCTGTAAGAAAAATACTGTGCTATTAGAGTTGAATCGTGTGTGATCAAATGCTTTTTCGCCTCCACTTGTAATATGTGTGTAGAGATTTCTGTAGAAGTCCGTCCTTGTGCCATGTCTGAAATAATTTCTGTGTTGGGCTCCAAATACAGTTTAGCCAGTCACACGGGTACCATAATATCACCGCTTTTACTTTGAAAATAAAACCATCCGGGGTCAAAATATGAAAAAATATCTGTTTTGGTCGGTTATTCCTTTTCTGTTTACCGGGGATTTTAATTCTTGTCACATGAAATATAAAATTAAAATCAAACCTTTTAGGGTTTTTTTTAGATTGTATTGGTCTTTGACACCAAACAAATACAATTATTTTTTTATTTTTTCATTTGTAAAATGAAATTCAAATAAAGTAGTTGTTTTTCTATTTCCATTCATGAAAGGAAAATTCAATAACCTTTCACCAAACCCTGGTACCGTGTAGTTCCTCGAGTTCCCCTTGTCTCTTCCTGTTAGTCATCAACATCCCCCATCTATGACGACGTGTCTGATTGAGATCTGTGGTTTAGCATTTGTTTTAATTAAAACTTGTTTGGGTTTCTTCAGGGAGAAACACAGAGGAGGGATCGCCCCAAGTTTTCAAGTGATCCACATCAACTCTGTGACGGTTGACAACCGGCTAGACAACCTACGACTGGTGCCTCTCGGTTGGAGCCCCAAGCCGGAGGAGATTTCCAGCAAACAAAGGCAAGACCCCTGTTGATTACACATTTTGTTATAATATTAAAACAGTATTACACTTTATATCTATAGTAGGGCTGCACGGTATACACGATATGACGGTAGAAACGGTATGAATTTGGCCCCACGGTAGAGATTTGTGCTCTACCGTCATATCGTGGATGACGTCATTGCACCTGCCTCTACGTGAAATTGGCTGCAAGCACAGCTGAGAAGGAAGAGCTTGTCAAAAAACGGTGCAACAGCCGTGACTTGGACGTAGTTTGGGTTTTAAAAGTCGGATGTTGAGCAGAAAAATGTAATACAAATTATTTTATACAATCCCAGGACTGGGCAGATAGTAGTAAGACAATCAATCAATCGAACGGTAAATGGAAAAAAAACTCAATAACTTTGCCGTCATCGATTCATTGCTACCCTACGTCAGTCTGTTTCTTTTCTTCAGCTGAGGCTTTAAAAACTGCATACACGAGGCCTTGTAAAGTCCCGTCCAAAAGCGAGAAAAGCGCTGTTTTAATACGGCAAAATGAAACTGCTCTGGGTGCCCAAACGTCGCCATTTTTTGGTCACCTTAGGCGCGTCGTCCTTAACTCTGACACCATGTCATGTTAATGACAAAACTGAGCTTGTTTCATACAAGAATCCTTAATTTCAGTCGTCTCCACTTCAACACACATAAGCTAACTTTGCTAACAATAGCAGCTGTGGACGCAGGCACCTCATGTGACCTACGTTGGACAACCAAGGCAATTATCACAACAGACCACAACTCTTGTTTTCTAACATTCCCACAGTAAATGAATACGAGTTCCTTCAGCTGCCTAACACTTAATACATAACTTGCTATCTACTGTACTTATTTTAAACAAGTCAGAGGGTGTACAATACAATCTGTTCAAGATGTTAAATTGACTTATTTTTAATGCATCGAAAGTATGCAAATATTCTGTCTTTTTCTAAAATGCTTCAATCCGTCATCCATCTCTGAACACATGCAGCATTTGCATTCCTTATTCAATAAACCTTTTAACAAATGTTTTAATTGTATCCTGATTGAAAACTTTATCATCCAGTTTGTGGCTATTGTAAGGCATGATTTCAGAGGATATGGTGCTCTCAAAAAAAGTAAATATTTGATAGTTTTTGTTGTTTTTTAAATCAATTTATATATGCTAAGGGACTACAAACCCCATTCAGAAACACTTCCATTATAAGTTGTACACTCAACATTTATACTGGGATATATACCGTTACCGTCAAGGGATTTGATTTATACCGTGATACAAATTTTGGGTCATACCGTCCAGCCCTGATTTACTGTAAGTATTAAAGCTTCACTTTTACTTTGATGCCAAGATCATAGACACACTGCTTTGAATGTACATTCTGCCTAATTGTATTTCCTATCATTCTTTTTTGAGGCTGCTGCTGCTTTTTTTAAGCCAAAGAAAAAGCAAATAGGACACTTTGAATTGGAGAAAAGTAGATGCAGGTTTTGGGAGAACAAATGATCTCAGATGCATGTTTTTACAGTGACCACACCCTTCACATTTCATCGGCCATTAGTATGTCAGCAGGTTTTATTTGTGTTAGGACATTGGTGTCAAACTTGTTTTTGATTGAGGGCCACATTGCAGTTATGGCTGCCCTCAGAGGGCCGTTTGTATCCACAAATAATATATGAATTTGCCTATGCGTTTGAATATATATATTTTTTACATAACTTTAGATTTTACAGTAAAAATGGCAATTCAGTCACCAGAAGTTAACTGTAAAATATAGTGTTTTTTAAAACATTAACGTAAATGTAATAATTAATAGTTTTAAAATGTATGTTATTTCATGCAGTAAATGTATTTTTCTATCAAAATGGAAAGAATGAATACATTAAGTAAGAAAAAAGAAGGTACTTTACTGACTCATATTATTTCTACTAACACTGCATGTGCAATTTAAAAAGTGGAGCAGACCACCTTATTTAAATGAGGGGTTCTGGGTATTTGTTCTGTTGTGTTACGGAATGTGTTTGTCATTCTTGTTTGGTGTGGGTTCACAGTGTGCCGCATATTTGTAACAGTGTTAAAGTTGTTTATACGGCCACCCTCAGTGTGACCTGTATGGCTGTTGACCAAGTATGCGGTGCATTCACTTGTGTGTGTGAAAAGCCGTAGTTATGTGATTGGGCCGGCACGCAAAAGAAGTGCCTTTAAGGTTTATTGGCGCTCTGTACTTCTCCCTACGTCCGTGTACACAGCGGCGTTTTAAAAAGTCATGAATTTTACTTTTTGAAACCGATACCGATCATTTTGAAACAGATATCGATAATTTCCGATATTACATTTTAAAGCATTTATCGTCCGATTATATCGGCAGGCCGATATTATTGGACATCCCTAATCATGACCTGTTGTTTACTAGGACAACTGATGAAAATTAGTTATTGTGCTAACTCCGGCTCTGTAACTGAGGAGATGATCATATTAAAAACTTGGTTTGATACCAACAAATTGTCTCTGAATTTAAAGAAGGCCAAAGTCATGCTCTTTAGCAATCGCAAAAGTAATATACCCATCAGGATTATTATTCATGACACACCAATAGAATATGTTCAACAAAATGCATTCTTAGGAGTTGTAATAGATGAAAATATCTCATGGAAGCCTCATATAAATTACCTGAGGACAAAAGTTGCTAAATGTGTTGGAATGATGAGGAGATCGTGTCATTTATTGAACACCAATGCTCTGCTGTTATTGTATCATTTATATATTATGTCGTATTTAAATTATTGTGTGGAAGTCTGGGGAAATTGTTATAAATCCCATCTACAGCCTTTAGTCACTCTGTAGTGAACATTGGACACAATCCTAATGGCCTTTTTCTGCAGACATCATTCAAATCTACTATTCATGGAGTTAAAGCAACTTAAATTGCACGATGTGAATAACTTTAAAACTGCTTAAATTGTGTTTAGAGCATCCCAAAACTCTCTACCATCCAATATACAGAACCTATTCCAGGATAGAGATGCTCACCATAGTTACAGTCTAAGAGGAAACAACAAATTATATTTTCCTAAATTTAGAACAACTTTAAAATCAATGTGCATTTCAGTGCGTGGAGTCAGTCTGTGGAACAACTTAGGGGACGAGTTAAAAACCCGTTCTAACATGATTCAATTTAAAAGACTGTTTAAAAAAGAAGTACTGAAGAAGTACGAGGAGGAAAGAGAGTGATGCCCTCAGCACAGAGCGATGGGAGAGAGGTGTATGGTCAGAGTGTTTGGGCCTGTGTGTGTGTATATATATATATATATATATGTGTGTGTTTTGTCTTGTCTTGTCTTGTCTCATAGTAACAGTGGTACTATTGTATTGTTAGTGTACAGGAGCTTTTCTCGTTTTTGTTTGTATAGTATTGTTCTTGTATTATATTGTTTGTTAAATGTGGAAGGAGTGAGAGGGGTTGGGATATTATAAGCATCTGCTTCATCCAACCCCTTTTCAAGCCTTGCCTAAATCTCTCTGCCAAAATGTAAAAAAAAAATGTGTGTTGTACTGTGCAGGTTTGAAATAAATAATTCAAATCAAATATTAACATTGTTGCTCTATGTTGATGAATATGCATTATCCTAATTCAAATAAATGAATAAATATCATTATCATCCCTTACTCAACCAGGGAGCAGTCACTGTACTGGCTGGCCATCCAGCAGGTTCCAGCCGACCCGGTGGAGGAGCAGTACCTGGAGCTGAGCCGCACACGCTACTACAACGCCAACGGCGAGCTGGTGGAGGAAGAGGAGTGCTCGTGCACGTACTACGAGTGTCACTACCCGCCGTGTTCGCTCATCGAGAGGCGGGTGAGTCTTTCAGTCGATCGGCCGCGTCTCAATGTGCGTTCCCTCGGAGTTGACCCCACGTCTCTGGTGTCTTCCCAGCTTCGTGAGTTCAATATCTGCGGACGCTGCCAAGTGGCCCGCTACTGCGGCTCCCAGTGCCAGCAGAGGGACTGGCCCGCCCACAAGAAGCAGTGTCGAGAGCGCAAGCGGGCGCTGGCGTTGGAGTCGGAGCCCGAACGGTGATCTTATCGTTGCCTCGGAAGGGAAGGGACGGTGGCGGGGTGGGACCCGGTGGGTGGCAAAGGGGTCTTGATAAGCGGGTTGTGCGTAAGAGACAACCACAAGCGACATTGCGCTTGCCTGACGAATGGGATGCAGAATGAAACGGAGGGTGCACTAAGATGGACACCTGCCACTCCCTAGAACAGTCAATTCTTCATGGCTTGCTTCAAACGTGGACGACAGGAACGTTTAGTTTTTTTTTCTCGGGGAGGCGTTCTCGAGCTCAACCTGCTGCTGCTAATCGTTCCGAGCGGTATCGACTTGTCTTGCCGACCAACCGGAACATAGCTTCTTTTGGACCGCACGGACATCCTCACCCGGGTTCTGTTGAGGAGGCTTCCTCTGCTAAACGGGTCGAACCCCTAGGGGGCGCTGCAACGGGACCATGTCACTGTATTTCCAGTGGGGCACGCGGCCGCCCTCCTCACACAACCTTTTTTGTCTGCTGTTGCCGCCACCACCCCATCAGAATGGATGACACTAACAGTATTGTGTGCGTGTGCGTGTGTGTGTGTGCGCGCTCATGAGTGAACACGTCTTCTTAAAGGGGCCATATTGCCGTTAAAATGTTGTTTAATTTGTCACTGTTTCATTGTAAAGTAGCTGCTGAATCGTGGCATTTTTTTCCTTTGATATCTTTATTATGATGGTACAAAGTTTCCAAACAAAAACTACCTACTTAAATTCTCCACTCGCTGGCAATATTTGGTACTCCTTTTGTTTTCTACTTCACGACACAACTTAACAGTAATCACAGGTGTAAGCAATTCATTTTCAATAACTTGTGTGTGCACATGTGGAGTTCATTGTGAGCGTGTGTGTGTGTGCGTGTGTGTGTGGAGCACGGGGGTATTTCTCTGAAGAAATTCTATCAGTGGAGCTATATTTATTTAAAATATTGATTGTGAGAACCTATTTAGCCCAGATGATATTTGAAGGCAAACTGAAGTGGACAATATGGGACCTTTTTCTGCATTTTTTTTTTTATGACTTATTTGGGGTAAAGGGTTTACTACTTGATTATGTGTTATTTAGTCACGCCCTTCAAAGTTTTTTTGTTTTTTTTTTGCACGCTGTCACGGAAATCTTCCATGCGTCTCGAACTTTAAAACTTGAATCCTCCCACCCCTACCCCGGACTCTTTTTGTTGTATTTTATTTCAGAGACTATTTTTAATTATGAACTGTGTCAAATTTGCCTTCCACCTTCTGCTCACAATGCTTAAATGTGTCCTCGCTGAGGAGTCCAGACACTTTTGGAGCATGTATGTCCCCACATTTACATGCGACTCGTTGATTGTGTAATGTATGTTTGTGTGCGTGTGAGAGGACAGGTTTTCACCACTGCACTAAAAAGTTAGCTCCCATGTTAGCGCATTTGTCGTAGATGGGGTGTGAGTTGGACATTGTCTGATTTTTTTTATTTTTTATTTTATTTTGGTTGGTTTTGTAAGAGTAGGAACATAAATCACTTAGAAATAAAGAGCTACAATATGTGAATAGAGTTGAGGAGGGGATAACACAATTGCTTTTCCAATGTAAAATGATTATAAATAAAAATGAACCACAATATGTCTTTATTTTTACAAGCTACAACACCTTTTAGTTACATAAATCTAGACTGACCATACGTCCTCTTGCGGGGCTGTCCGGGCGGGGTTTCTTAAATGCCTCAAATGTCCGGCATTTTAAGTCAGGGTTGCGTGTATTTGCAATCATGCGGCTAATCCTTATACATGCATGTTTCTTTTATGAATGTTACAAGCGGCTGGCCCCTCTGAGGGTAGCCATAACTGCAACGTGGCCCTCAGTGAAAATGAGTTTGACACCCCTGCTCTATACAAAGGGAGCACTCGAGTGTTTTTAGGGAATTTGCTGCAAAAATGTTTGCAATCTTTACAAACACTTGCACTGCTTGTCACTTCCCTAAATGTTCCCAACGACAGATGATCAAACTTTACAACTATAGGTGAAGGCTTAGAGCAGGGGTCCCAAACTATGGCCTGCCAGCGTCCAAAACCTGGCCCGCACCAAGTAAAAAATAAGAACAATTATATATATTTTTTAATTATTATTTTTTTTAATCCGTCCTTTCTCGCTCATTCATCAATCCATTTTCTACCGCTTTTTACTCTTGGGGTCTCCTAGCCAATCAGGCAATTCATATTGTCTAAAAATTAGGGGTATAACGGTACACAAAAATTTCGGTTCAGTACGTACCTCGGTTTAGAGGTTACGGTTTGGTTAATTTTCGGTACAGTAAGAAAACAACAAAATATACATTTTTTGGTTATTTATTTACCAAATTTGTAAACAATGGCTTTATCCTTTTAACATTAAGAACACTATAATAATTCTGCCCACGTTAATCAACATTAAACTGTCTCAAGTTGTTGCTCAGATTAAATAAAATGACAAAACTTTTCTTCTACATATAAAAAGTGCAACATTAAACAGTTTCAAGTCAACTCATGCTTAATTTATTACAGCATTTGGGAAGCCTGTAGTTGATTTTTATTATGTAAATGTTATTTTTTTTATCAACATGTGATAGCAGGGACCCTGCCATTCAAAACTAGGCTGCTCCATTACTAATGATTAATGTAACTATAGCTGAAAAAATGGTACAATAGCAATAGGAGAGACTATTCATCTCTGAACACCATGGAGTTCATGTAGGCTTAATGATGCAGTTACATTATTATATCAACTATCAGAGACATAAACTCTTCATTTAACATAATGTCATTTTTTGCTGCTTCAACACAGCTCAGTCAACACAGAAAAAGGTAAAGTGAAATAACAGACAGACAGGGCTTTGCTGTCCGTAACACACACACAACGCAAAATTAGCTAACGTTATGCTAAAAGCAAATTAGCCTTCACCTCAAGCCAGGATTGCGAGCGAGCTGAGCTGCAGTTTATATTTCTAGAAGGTCAACGGGCTCATAGTGATGTTACTAGTAGTTGACTGGGAGGTGTTTATTATAATTTGGGGAGAGTCCGCAGCCTGATGATTACCTGTCAAACGCTAAGCACTGACTACATGCGCTCTGAAAACGCACTGCTGATTGGCTGTTACCGCTCTGTTTGTAACCAATCAGATGGTTGTGTGGGTGGGACAATGCTGGGTTCTGTGTAGAGTCCTGACATAGACCGAGGGAGAAGGAAGCGGAGGCGACTACTTAATATGTTTGTGTGGAAACTCGTTCGGTACACCTCCGTTCCGAACCGAAACCCCCGTACCGAAACGGTTCAATACAAATACACGTACCGTTACACCCCTACTAAAAATGCATTTTCTCGATAATGTGACGTCAAGTGCACATGCGCTTTCAGTCAATTAGTGTGCAAGGGGAAAAAATGGCGAAATCGCTGGGGAAACAGGTACCCGGACAAAAAAGATGCTCTGAAAAGTATTTGGCCACCTGCCTTTACTCACATATGAACTTGAAGTGCCATCCCATTCCTAGCCCATAGGGTTCAATAAGATGTCGGTCCACCTTTTGCAGCTATTACAGCTTCAACTCTTCTGGGAAGGCTGTCCACAAGGTTGCGGAGTGTGTTTTATAGGAATTTTCGACCATTCTCCCAAAAGCGCATTGGTGAGGTCACACACTGATGTTGGTGGAGAAGGCCTGGCTCTCAGTCTCCGCTCTAATTCATCCCAAAGGTGTTCTATCGGGTTCAGGTCAGGACTCTGTGCAGGCCAGTCAAGTTCATCCACACCAGACTCTGTCATCCATGTCTTTATGAACCTTAGCTTTGTGCACTGGTGCACAGTCATGTTGGAAGAGGAAGGGGCCCGCTCCAAACTGTTCCCACAAGGTTGGGAGCATGGAATTGTCCAAAATGTTTTGGTATCCTGGAGCATTCAAGGTACCTTTCACTGCAACTAAGGGGCCAAGCCCAACTCCTGAAAAACCAACCCCACGCCATAATTCCTCCTCCACCAAATTTCACACTTGGCACAATGCAGTCCGAAATGTAGCGTTCTCCTGGCAACCTCCAAACCCAGACTGGTCCATTAGATTGCCAGATGGAAAAGTGTGATTCATCACTCCAGAGAAGGCGTCTCCACTGCTCTAGAGTCCAGTGGCGACGTGCTTTACACCACTGCATCCCACGCTTAGCATTGGACTTGGTGATATATGGCTTGCATACAGCTGCTCAGCCATGGAAACCCATTCCATGAAGCTCTCTGCGTACTGTACGTGGGCTAATTGGAAGGTCACATGAAGTTTGGAGCTCTGTAGCAACGGACTGTGCAGAAAGTCTTTGTACTATGCGCTTCAGCATCCGCCGACCCCTCTCTGTCAGTTTACGTGGCCTACCACTTTGTGGCTGACTTGCTGTTGTTCCCAAACTCTTCACTTTTCTTATAATAAAGTTGACTTTGGAATATTTTAACGACTGGATTTGTTGCACAGGTGGCATCCTATGACAGTTCCACACTGGAAATCACTGAGAGCGGCCAATTCTTTCACAAATGTTTGTAGAAACCGTCTCCATTCCTAAGTGCTTGATTTTATACACCGGGCCAAGTGATTAGGACACCTGATTCTCATCATTTGGATGGGTGGCCAAATACTTTTGGCAATATTATATTATATGTTATATATATATATATATATATATATATATATATATATATATATATATATGTATATGTGTATATATATATGTGTGTGTGTGTATATATATATATATGTGTGTATATATATGTGTGTGTGTGTATATATATATATATGTGTGTATATATATGTGTGTGTGTGTATATATATGTGTGTATATATATATATATATATATATGTGTGTGTGTGTGTATATATATATGTATATATATATGTGTATATATATATATGTATATATATATATGTATATATAATGTGTGTATATATATATATATATGTATATATATACATACATATATATATATATATATATCTATATATATACATATATATGTATATATATATACATACAAATGTATGTATGTATATGTGTATGTGTATGTATGTATGTATGTGTGTGTGTGTGTGTGTGTGTGTGTGTGTAGCCCGCCCCAGCCACAATTTTTTAACCCAATGTGGCCCCCGGGTCAAAAAATTTGGGGACCCCTGGCTTAGAGCAACAAATAAATGGTATTTAAATTGTAAATAAATACAGCTGTGTTTAGTTTCTTGAACACACTTTATTATTTATAAACAATAAATACACAAGTTGTGTAAATATTTTTTTAATCAGTAAACTAAATTGCTTTTAACAAGTCATGCAAATGAAAGCACAAATCAGCTACTTCTAACCTTGGTAGAAAAAAAATGAAAACATAAAGACATTTTATCGCATAGATGGGTTTCAATAGACTACTCCATATTTTTTTCAAGAACCCAAGTTAACTTCAGCTCACATGCTTTTTTAAGACGCTATTTATCGACTAATTTCACCTAAAGCATCCACTTTCTCTTATTCCCTGGTAAGCAATAGCAGATGTAAAGCCCCCCAGGCTTGGTGGTCTGGTAACAGAACCCACATTCTCTCCATCTGTTGTCTCTTTTCACTCTTTGGAGGGCATTGTGGCGTCACAAAGGAGGTCACCGGTGGTCATCGGAGGGGGTGCTGTCTGTGGGAAACCACAAATATAAATAAAAATCTGCACTCGACTCATACATGAATATATATGATCAATTTTCATGACAGTTTGCTTTTCTTTTTATGTACTAACGTAAAAAGAAAGTGCTTGTGTGTTACAACATGTATATATCCAAATGCTCCTTTTATTTTTTATACGATCCCTAAATAGTATATTTATAATAATACATGTAATTTCATATATATTTTTTGTTTCATTACATTGAACACAACTGACCACCATAGATTTTTACAGTAATTTTTAGCGACTGAGCTAAAATTTGCTAAATTCAACATTAAAATGTTAAAAAATACTGTAAATTTTACGGTTAAGTTTTGGTCAGTTTTTTCATCATAAAAACATTTTTTGTGCTGCAAAAATGTTTAAATGATGAATTTTTTTGTACCATTAAATCATTTTCTATACCAAAAATATTTTTTACAATGTAATTTGTTCATGTGTTATGCAAACATTTTTATAAAATTGTTTTGTACACCATAAAATATTTTTTATACTATAAAAATTATTTTTATTCTGTAAAATGTTGTTTTTATTGTAAAATACTTTTTTTACAGTGTGATTTGTTCATTTGTTGTGCAAAACTTGCCACCAATACTAAAGTAAAAACCACCATAGATTTTACAGTAATTATTAGCTGAGCTGTCATTTTTTTGCACCGTAAAAATAGTTTTAATATTAAAATCACTTTTTTTATGTCCTAGAGAACTTTTCTGTGCCGTCAAATTGTATTTATACCGTACTTGTTTAGTTTTTTCCATTAAGACTGTTTTCTATTCCGTAAAATCGTTTTTTACAGTGAAATTTGTTCATCTGTTATGCTAAATTTTCAGCCTTTTTAATCGAAAAATTTTAGTTTTTTTAATACCATAAAATCATTTTGTATACTGTAAAATCCTTTTGTTTTTATAGTAAAATCTTTTATTACACCATGATATCGATTTTTTGTCCTAGAGAACTTTTCTGTACCGTCAAATTTTTTTTATACCGTGATTGTTTAGTTTTTAGTTTTTTTCCCATAAGATGGTTTTGTATTCCGTAATATCGTTTTTACAGTGAAATTTGTTCATCTGTTATGCAAAATTTTCAGCCTTTTTTTAATCGAAAAATTTTAGTTTTTTTAATACCATAAAATAATTTTGTATACTGTAAAATAATTTTGTTTTTATAGTAAAATCTTTTATCACACCGTGATTTTTTTTTTTTTTTTACAGTGTAATTTGTTCATTTGTTATGCAAAAGTTGCAAGTACTAAACATGTAAAAAATAAACATGTAAAAAAACGTAAAGTTTTGCTACATGAGCTGTCAGGTTACCATTAAATAGTTTTTTGTACTGGAAAATCGTTTTTTTGTGCCGTAAAACTGTTTTAACACCATAAAATATATTATGTAATTTGTTATGCAAAATTTCCTGCTTTTTTTTCTCTCCCCAAATTTGTTTTGTCTAATATCATAAAATATACCATAAAATGTTTTTTTTTTACAGTGTCATTTGTTCATTTGTTATGCAAAATTAGCGAAATTCACAATTAAAATGTAAAAAAATCCGAATCACTATTCTTATTCATACCGATTCTAAATCCATTCATACTTTAAAAAAATCAATGTATATATAAAATATTTTTCTAACTAAACTTTTTTTTTTTTTTAAAGAATCAATCTTTAAAAATATATTTTTTAGGCCATCTCAATACACCCGAATTTAAATTCTTATTCATATATATTCTAAATCCGTTCATACTTTTCAAAAATCGATTTATAAAAAAACATTACTTTTTTTTTTCAAACTAAGAATCAATTTAAAAAAATAAATGTTTAATCTCAATAATCACGATTCTTATTCATACCGATTCTAAATCCAAACACATTTTTCTTTATTGAAGAAATAACAAATATTTCTTTATAATACATTTTTTAAAAACATATTGATTCACTTCGAATAGCAATTCATAATTTTGAAAAAGCAATTAAAAAAAAAAAAGTGTCGATTTTACTGTACAGTCTATCTGTGTTGGCCCTGTGATGAGATGGCGACTTGTCCAGGGTGTACCCCGCCTTCCGCCCGAATGCAGCTGAGATAGGCTCCAGCACTCCCCCCGCGACCCCAAAAGGGACAAGCGGTAGGAATGGATGGATGGATGAAAAAGCCTCATATTTGAATGTATGAGTTGCAGTACTACCTCCAGTCCTGTAGGTGTCCCCCTTGTTTTAAATTTTAACCTTCTTCTTACTCGGTTGTTATTTATCTCGCATCCCGGAAGTTGTGTAACTGCCCGGCATCTGCACTTTAGGGTTATTTTTGACCGTTTAATACTTCTACTTTTTTTTTATTTCGAATAATAAAAAATGGTCAATCTTGGTATTACTAGAGTGGACGATGCGTTGGCGGCAAAACATCCGGTGAGTTTTTAAAAACGTAGCTTGTCGAGCTGTCGTGTATATTTAGAGGACACATTACTACATGCTAATGTCTGTGCTATGTCGTATAAATGTTTACATTTTTAAAATATAACCAACAAGAATAAATGTTTCTTATTGTGTAATTGTTTGTTTCAGGGCTTAGGAAGATATGCAGCCTGCCAGTCTAATGCTTTCATGAAGGGGACTGGGACATTTTTGCTCGGTAAGTTCATTTGTTTCACTATTATTTGGCTGTATTTCACTATTTCCGCACAAATTGGTATTTACTAAATGGTATCCTGAACTGAACGTTTCACAAAATAAATATTGTACTACATAAACCTTCAATTGTCTACCACATGATGGCATAATACAAAACCCCAAACAAGTGAAGTTGGCACGTTGTGTAAATCGTAAATAAAAACAGAATACAATGATTTGCAAATCCTTTTCGACCTATAATGAATTGAATAGACTGCAAAGACAATATATTTAACGTTTGAACTGAGAAACTTGATTTTTTTGCAAATTTAAGCTCATTTGGAATGTGATGCCTGCTACATGTTTCAAAAAAGCTGGCACAAGTGGCAAAAAAGACTGAGAAAGTTGAGGAATGCTCATCAAACACTTATTTGGAACATCCCACAGGTGAACAGGCTAATTGGGAACAGGTGGGTGCCTTGATAGGGTATAAAACCAGCTTCCATGAAATGCTCAGTCATTCACAAACAAGGATGGGGCGAGGGTCACCACTTTGTGAATAAACGCGTGAGAAAATTGTTGCACAGTTTAAGAACAACATTTCTCAACGAGCTATCGCAAGGAATTTACAGATTTCACCATCTACGGTCCGTGATATCATCAAAAGGTTCAGAGAATCTGGGGAAATCACTGCACGTAAGCAGCAAGGCTGAAAACCAACATTTAATGCCCGTGACATTTGATCCCTCAGGCGGTACTGCATCAAAAAGCAACATCAGTGTGTAAAGGATATCACCACACGGGCTCAGGAACACTTCAGAAAACCACTGTCAGTAACTACAGTTGGTCGCTACATCTGAAAGTGGAAGTTAAAGCTCTACTATGAGAAGCGAAAGCCATTTATCAACAACACCCAGAAACGCCGCCGGTTTCGGTGGGCCCGAGCTCATCTAAGATGGACTGATGCAAAGTGTAAAAGTGTTGTGTGAGTCCACATTTCAAATTGTTTTTGGAAACTTTGGAAGTCGTGTACTCCGGACAAATCACGTACAGTGATTGTTCCGATTACTTCACATCAAATATTCTACTTTGAAAAATATTTTTGGTGGAAGATTTTGCATATTTTAAATGATAAATAAATGGGTTGTACTTGTATAGCGCTTTTCTACCTTCAAGGTACTCAAAGCGCTTTGACAGTATTTCCACATTCACCCATTCACACACACATTCACACACTGATGGCGGGAGCTGCCATTCAAGGCGCTAACCAGCAGCCATCAGGAGCAAGGGGTGAAGTGTCTTGCCCAAGGACACAACGGACGTGACTAGGATGGTAGAAGGTGGGGATTGAACCCCAGTAACCAGCAACCCTCCGATTGCTGGCACGGCCACTCTACCAACTTTGCCACGCCGTCCCTGTAATATCATCAAAAGGTTCAAAGAATCCGGGGAAATCACTGCACGTAAGTAGCAAGGCTGAAAACCAACATTAAATGCCTGTGACATTTGATCCCTCAGGCGGTACTGCATCAAAAAGCGACATCAGTGTGTAAAGGATATCACCACATGGGCTCAGGAACACTTCAGAAAACCACTGTCAGTAACTACAGTCGGTCGCTACATCTGTAAGTGGAAGTTAAAGCTCTACTATGAGAAGCGAAAGCCATTTATCAACAACACCCAGAAACGCCGCCGGTTTCGGTGGGCCCGAGCTCATCTAAGATGGACTGATGCAAAGTGTAAAAGTGTTGTGTGAGTCCACATTTCAAATTGTTTTTGGAAACTTTGGAAGTCGTGTACTCCGGACAAATCACGTGCAGTGATTGTTCCGATTACTTCACATCAAATATTCTACTTTGAAAAATATTTTTGGTGGAAGATTTTGCATATTTTAAATGATAAATAAATGGGTTGTACTTGTATAGCGCTTTTCTACCTTCAAGGTACTCAAAGCGCTTTGACAGTATTACCACATTCACCCATTCACACACACATTCACACACTGATGGCGGGAGCTGCCATGCAAGGCGCTAACCAGCAGCCATCAGGAGCAAGGGGTGAAGTGTCTTGCCCAAGGACACAACGGACATGACTAGGATGGTAGAAGGTGGGGATTGAACCCCAGTAACCAGCAACACTCCGATTGCTGGCACGGCCACTCTACCAACTTCGCCTGTGTGTTTGCCATTAAAAACATAGTTTTGTTTGACAAATAAGGGCGGAAAACAAAACAAAAAAAAACAACATAAAAAAAACGTTTTGAAATGAGGGATAGATCTGAAGTTGATGTAGACTCCAGAGATTTAAGCGTTAAATATAAAATGTATGTATGCCCTGGCACACCATTATCATCATTTCATGACCCAAGCAAAACACTTTTTACACTTTTATACTGAAATAAATACACCTGCAACTTATTAAATAAAACCATAGAAAAAACTACCAGCAGTGGTAAAGTTTAGATCCATGAAGAAAGTGAAAAAATGTTTAAAACAGAATACCTTTACATATGTATACACATTTTTTTTCTTTTTTTTCTTCTTTTTTTTTTAAATGAATGAAGTAACGTTTATGACAACCTTTTTCCAAAACACAATGTAGAATGTGAGATATAACAGGATAATGCATACGTTTATCATTTTTTTTCAAAACGCTTACAAAAAAGTGGGACCCCAAAAATTTACTGTGGGACCCCATTTAGAAAATTCCTAGTGCCAACACTGCTGTCAACAGAGGAGAAAAAATGCTTTCTTTAAATATATATATTATTTATAAAGCAAGTTCGAGTATCATTGGCAAATTTTCACCCGCCTTGGCACGCATATACGGTACTGTACAGGTAAAAGCCAGTAAATTAGAATATTTTGAAAAACTTGATTTATTTCAGTAATTGCATTCAAAAGGTGTAACTTGTACATTATATTTATTCATTGCACACAGACTGATGCATTCAAATGTTTATTTCATTTAATTTTGATGATTTGAAGTGGCAACAAATGAAAATCCAAAATTCCGTATGTCACAAAATTAGAATATTACTTAAGGCTAATACAAAAAAGGGATTTTTAGAAATGTTGGCCAACTGAAAAGTATGAAAATGAAAAATATGAGCATGTACAATACTCAATACTTGGTTGGAGCTCCTTTTGCCTCAATTACTGCGTTAATGCGGCGTGGCATGGAGTCGATGAGTTTCTGGCACTGCTCAGGTGTTATGAGAGCCCAGGTTGCTCTGATAGTGGCCTTCAACTCTTCTGCGTTTTTGGGTCTGGCATTCTGCATCTTCCTTTTCACAATACCCCACAGATTTTCTATGGGGCTAAGGTCAGGGGAGTTGGCGGGCCAATTTAGAACAGAAATACCATGGTCCGTAAATTAGTAGATTGTAGATTTTGCGCTGTGTGCAGGCGCCAAGTCCTGTTGGAACTTGAAATCTCCATCTCCATAGAGCAGGTCAGCAGCAGGAAGCATGAAGTGCTCTAAAACTTGCTGGTAGACGGCTGCGTTGACCCTGGATCTCAGGAAACAGAGTGGACCGACACCAGCAGATGACATGGCACCCCAAACCATCACTGATGGTGGAAACTTTACACTAGACTTCAGGCAACGTGGATCCTGTGCCTCTCCTGTCTTCCTCCAGACTCTGGGACCTCGATTTCCAAAGGAAATGCAAAATTTGCATGGTTGGGTGATGGTTTGGGGTGCCATGTCATCTGCTGGTGTCGGTCCACTCTGTTTCCTGAGATCCAGGGTCAACGCAGCCGTCTACCAGCAAGTTTTAGAGCACTTCATGCTTCCTGCTGCTGACCTGCTCTATGGAGATGGAGATTTCAAGTTCCAACAGGACTTGGCGCCTGCACACAGCGCAAAATCTACCCGTGCCTGGTTTACGGACCATGGTATTTCTGTTCTAAATTGGCCCGCCAACTCCCCTGACCTTAGCCCCATAGAAAATCTGTGGGGTATTGTGAAAAGGAAGATGCAGAATGCCAGACCCAAAAACGCAGAAGAGTTGAAGGCCACTATCAGAGCAACCTGGGCTCTCATAACACCTGAGCAGTGCCAGAAACTCATCGACTCCATGCCACGCCGCATTAACGCAGTAATTGAGGCAAAAGGAGCTCCAACCAAGTATTGAGTATTGTACATGCTCATATTTTTCATTTTCATACTTTTCAGTTGGCCAACATTTCTAAAAATCCCTTTTTTGTATTAGCCTTAAGTAATATTCTAATTTTGTGACACACGGAATTTTGGATTTTCATTTGTTGCCACTTCAAATCATCAAAATTAAATGAAATAAACATTTGAATGCATCAGTCTGTGTGCAATGAATAAATATAATGTACAAGTTACACCTTTTGAATGCAATTACTGAAATAAATCAAGTTTTTCAAAATATTCTAATTTACTGGCTTTTACCTGTATGTGTCCTCTTTTTGGGATTTCAGAATATGGAATATTGTTTTTTGTGTTGTGTGTGTTACCACCCTGTTATGACATAGGCTGTAGAGACATATTACTGTTACAAAACATCAATATGGAGTCATTTTGTCTTTCAACTTTTATTACAGGTGCTGTTGGTTTTTTTCTTGTCCAGAAAGTTCTGCAGAAGAGACTTCCTTATCCTCTGCAATGGAATCTACTTGTTTCCATCGGTGAGGAATAATAAAATAAGTCCTTTCAATCTTGGTTTTAACTCCGAACCTCTTTTCTCTCAGTGGCGTCATCAGTAGGCAGTTACGCCGTGACACGGTGGGAAACGCAGAAGTGCTCTGACCTCTGGTTGCTACTAGAAACTGGAAAAGTCCCAGACAGATCACAGCCACAGGGTAAGAGTCAGTGGCCTGAATGTTACACGTTCAAACTTGGATGCTCGGTGTTTACTACTTTTTTTTCACTGCTTGCCTTTCAGTGTCTAAAGTAGAGGAACAAACAAAGGCGGCGAAGACCAAATATGGTGACGTGATGGATTGAAAGTGAATGGACTCTTGTTAAAGGGGAACATTATCACCAGACCTATGTAAGCGTCAATATATACCTTGATGTTGCAGAAAAAAGACCATATATTTTTTTAACCGATTTCCGAACTCTAAATCGGTGAATTTTGGTGAATTAAACGCCTTTCTATTATTCGCTCTCGGAGCGATGACGTCACAACGTGACGCATACTTGCCAACCCTCCCGGATTTTCCGGGAGACTCCCGAAATTCAGCGCCTCTCCCGAAAACCTCCCGGGACAAATTTTCTCCCGAAAATCTCCCGAAATTCAGGCGGACTCAGGTCCTCCACAATATAAAAAAGCGTACCTGCCCAATCACGTTATAACTATAGAATGATGGAGGGCGAGTTCTTGGTTTCTTATGTGGGTTTATTGTTAGGCAGTTTCATTAACGTCCTCCCAGCGCGGTAACAACACACAACAACAGCAGTCACTTTTTTGTATACCGTAAAGCAGTTCGTCTGCCGTAAACAGCAATGTTGTGACACTCTTAAACAGGACAATACTGCCATCTAGTGCATTTGTTGAAAGCACTTTTGTGCGTGCCACACAGCAATGCATCATCAGAGAGGGTGTTCAGCATGGTTCGAAAAATAGTGACCGAGAATAGAACAAGGATGGACAATTCAACCCTTAACTCAACAATGAGTAGATGAGTGTTATGTGTGTATATGTGTAAATAAATGAACACTGAAATTCAAGTATTTATTTTATATATATATATATATATATATATATATATAATAAAATATATATATAATAAAAAAAAAAATATATATATATATAGCTAGAATTCACTAAACGTCAAGTATTTCTTATATATATATATATATATATATATATATATGAAATACTTGACTTGGTGAATTCTAGCTGTAAATATATTCCTCCCCTTTTAGCCACGCCCCCAACCACGCCCCCGTCCCACCCCGACCACGCCCACCCCTCCCCCCACCTCCTGAAATCGGAGGTCTCAAGGTTGGCAAGTATGACGTGACGTCACATCGGGAAGCAATCCGCCATTTTCTCACTTTCGTTGGTGTGTTGTCGGAGGGTGTAACAACACGAACAGGGACGGATTCAAGTTGCACCAGTGGCCCAAAGATGCGAAAGTGGCAAGAAATTGGACGAAATTTGTTAAAAATACGAGGCTGTGGGGAAAGCCGACAAAATGATCAGTCGTTTGTTCCTCACACTTTACCGACGAAAGCTATGCTACGACAGAGATGGCAAGAATGTGTGGATATCCTGCGACACTCAAAGCAGATGCTGACATCAACTCCAAAACTGGACAGATCAGCTTTCAGGAAAAGAGAGCGGATGAGGGTATGCCTACAGAATATATTAATTGATGAAAACTTTATTCATTACTCGTGGTTTTACGTAAATTATTATACATAAACTGTGTTTACCAATAATTTAGCTTAAAAACATTTATTTTTTTCAATCATTCGAGTACATTCGGGTAGTCTTGTGTAATGCAGTATCTTGTGTCTATTTAGGTATGGTTAACCTGAGTGCTGAAATCGTGGAAAAATATATGTTCTTAGCGCGCCTGAAATGGGCTGTCCGCACTCTCAAAGTGCATGTTGTTGCCAAATGTATTTCATATGCTGTAAACCTAGTTCATAGTTGTTAGTTTCCTTTAATGCCAAACAAACACATACCAATCGTTGGTTAGAAGGCGATCGGCAAATTCGTCCTCGCTTTCTCCCGTGTCGCTGGCTGTCGTGTCGTTTTCGTTGGTTTCGCTTGCATACGGTTCAAACCGATATGGCTCGATAGCTTCAGTTTCTTCTTCAATTTCGTTTTCGCTACCTGCCTCCACACTACAACCATCCGTTTCAATACATGCGTAATCTGTTGAATCGCTTAAGCCGCTGAAATCCGAGTCTGAATCCGAGCTAATGTCGCTATAGCTTGCTGTTCTATGCGCCATGTTTGTTTGTGTTGGCATCACTATGTGACGTCACAGAAAAATGGACGGGTGTATATAACGATGGTTAAAATCAGGCACTCTGAAGCTTTTTTTAGGGATATTGCGTGATGGGTAAAATTTTGAAAAAAACGTCGAAAAATAAAATAAGCCACTGTGAACTGATTTTTAATGGTTTTAACCCTTCTGAAATTGTGATAATGTTCCCCTTTAAGTGTGTCACACAACACGGCAGCCACAGAACCAATGTTGTAATAGCGGTAATTGCTCACTCAGCCAATCGTAATACAGCTGAGGAGTTCATTGTAAACAACAACACCAACAGCTGATGAGCACAACAAACATTTTAAACCACATAAATATGTAAATGCTGGCCACTTATCATTTAGCTACTGCTATCTCACTGAAAACTACGTTAGGAGGTTGCCTACAGCCACAGCTGGTATAACAAGGTTTTTAACCAGTTGCTAGAATTAACGAGCCAAGTGGTTATTCCCCCTTTTTTTTTTATTAGACTGATTTGTTGCAAGATGCTGACCTACCTCAGAATTGTTACCCTTCGGAAACAATAAATATTTAAATGTACAGTTCCAAATTCAAACTATTGAAGTTAATGTCTGTGTACCGGTAATTGGATCTTAATTTCAACTAGAGTTTGAAAAAAATAAAATAACATTTTTTGATGATGTGTGACAAGTTGACCTAAAGCAGGGGTCGGCAACCTTTACAACTCAAAGAGCCATTTTGAGCCGTTTCCACAAATTAAAGAAAACAATGGGAGCCACAAAACTCTTTTGAAATTTAAAATGAAATAACACTACATACAAAGTTTTTTTTTGCTTTGTGCTATGTATAAACCAGGGGTCTCAGACACGCGGCCCGCACCTTAATATGGAAATGTAATGTTAGTGCGGCCCGCGAGTTTTATATGAAGGGCACTTGACAGCGTCACACTTGCCAACCCTCCCGATTTTTCCGGTAGACTCCCGAATTTCAGGGAAACTATTCTCTTGAATGTAAGCTGATTTTCACCCAAACAACAATAATAAGGGCGTGCCGTGATGTCACTACCTTTAGTGCCCTCTACAGCTTGCCAGCCCAGTTACATGTTATATGAGGCTTCTGCAGACACACATAAGTGAATGCCATGCATACTTGGTTAACAGCCATACAGATCACACTGAGGGTGGCGATATAAACAACTTTAACACTCTTACTAATATGCGCCACACTGTGAACCCACACCAAACAAGAATGACAAACACATTTCGGGAGAACATCCGCACCGTAACGCAACAGAACAAATACCCAGAATCCCATGCATCCCTAACTCTTCCGGGCTACTTTATACACCCCCGCTACCACCAAAGTCCGCCACGCCAACCCTGCCCCCCCACACATCAACAACACCCCCCTACCCCCCGTGCGTAGATTGAGGTGGGTGGGGTTTGGTGGTAGCAGGGTGTGTAATGTAGCCCGGAAGAGTTAGAGATGCATGGGATTCTGGGTATTTGTTCTGTTGTATTTATGTTGTGTTACGGTGTGGATGTTCTCCCGAAATGTGTTTGTCATTCTTGTTTGGTGTGGGTTCACAGTGTGGCGCATATTAGTAAGAGTGTTATAGTTGTTTATACGGCCACCGTCAGTGTGATCTGTATGGCTGTTGAACAAGTATGCCTTGCTGTCACTTAGTGTGTGAGCAGACGCCGCATACAAAATGTGACTGGGCCGGCACGCTGTTTCTTAGGTGAAAAAGCGGACGCGACGACAGGTTGTAGAGGACGCAAAATGCAGTTCCATCACGGCACGCCCTCAATTTTGTTGTCTGCGTGAAAATCGGAGAATGTTTGCCCTGGGAGAGGCAGTGAAATCCGGAAGTCTCCCGGAAAAATCGGGAGGGTTGGCAAGAATGCAGCTGAGCCGCATCAGAGTGGTCAAAGAGCCGCATGCGGCTCCGGAGCCGCGGGTTGCCGACCCCTGACCTAAAGGGACCCTCTAATTCTGACAGTATAATTAGACTTAGACTTAGACTATTGTCATTCAAATTTGAACTTTACAGTACAGATGAGAACGAAATTTCGTTGCATTAGCTCATGGTAGTGCAGGATAAAAAAGCAAAAAGGTGCAGATATAAATAAATAGATTACTGTACAGATAAATATATTGCACTTTTTCATATGCATCCAGGTTTATGGATGTACGTTATATTGTCTTTATATTCCAGCGAGTTAATGCATTTTTGGGGGGAATTGAGGGGATAATTATGATGCGTTCAAGAGTCTTACGGCCTGAGGGAAGAAGCTATTACAGAACCTGGAGGTGCTGCTTCGGAGGCTGCGGAACCTCTTTCTATAGTCCAGCAGTGAAAACAGTCCTTGGTGGGGTGTGGGAGGAGTCTCTGCAGATGTTCTGAGCCCTGGTCAGGCAGCGGCTTTTTGCGATCTCCTGGATAGGAGGTAATTGGACCTTAATTTGAATTAGAGTTTGGAAAAAAAACAACCTCTTTGATAATGTGTGACGAGTTGACTTAAAGGGCCCCGCTTAGGCTGACAACATTAGCACTTACAGTATTGTATAGCTCTGGACTTAAAAACGGTGTCAAATTCCCTCCAAAATAGACATAGTAGTGATTTTTGGCTTGTTTTCCAATGTGTGTCAGCACATTTTGAAACACCCAATTTTAGCTCCAAAATGTGAGCTGGGCTGCATCCACCTGCTGATGTCACTGCAGGCAATTTCATATTCAGTGTTTTTGTGCAGAATTTAGAAAATATTAGCAAAATACACTGGAGAGGAGAAAGGCTTAGGGCCTAATTTACTAAGTTCCAAACGCCACGCGGTAAACAGTGTGTGCAATCTATAAAACATTGTGTACATTTAGTGGGCGTGTTGTGTGTGATTTACTAAGACTGCGTGTGCAATTGAAAGATGGTGCAGACTGCCTTATTTAAATGAGGGTTTTGCATGCACGAAACGGGGCATCACCACGGAGACAGTCGTTGACTGCACAAAGTGCATTATTTTTTTTAACATGCCTCAAAACAGCAGCTTGGAATTTGGGACATGCTCTCCCTGAGATAATCCTGATACCCACTACAACTATTTGAAATACTATACTTTGACTAGATCCGGCCCCGGCACGTCATTTAACGTGGCCCGCCAAAACCTGGGAATAATGTGGATACTTCATCTTTCTTACTCATACCAACGACTGTAAAAATGGGACCCATTGGCACTCAGAATCAAGGGTTAGACTTGGGGGTTAAATCACCAAAATGATTCCCGAGCGCAGCCACCGCTGCTGCTCACTGCTCCCCTCACCTCCCAGGGGGTGGAACAAGGGGATGGGTCAAATGCAGAGAGTAATTTCACCGCACCTAGTGTGTGTGTGTGTGCGTGTGTATCAGTATCAGTGGTACTTTAACTTTAACTTTAAATGTTGTCATTGTTTCCATTTTGACAGAAAAAAATGTATGTAATACATGAAATGCCATATGTTTTAAATGTTGATATATATATACAAATACTCAATTGTTATTGGTGTGAATCTCGCCATTCGATTCCGATTCTTGGGGTGAGGATTTGATTCATAATCGATACACGATTCAACACGATTCTCGATTCAAACTGATTTTTGCAATGTAGTATTTGGTATAATAGCACCTTAAAAAACGGCTTACAGGTAACAAAACCTCCTTTTGGTTGCTAATGTATGACACATACGTGCACCAAGTAAGCATAGAGATGGCCTAAAAAAGTTTTTTTTTTTAAATTGATTTGTCAAAAAAAGTCAAATAAATTAGATTTTTGAAATTTACTAAAAAAAAAATCAGGATTTAAATGTGATTAAAAAAACATTTTTTAGCACCCCTAATTATAATATACCGTATGATAGTTTGTAAAAATAACAATAAATACTTAAATATCTGCTTGTCACCTTGACTTAGGATTTCAAAGCAAGTTATCCGTCAATTTGTACATACAAACATCAAATAACCAAATGCAAAGGCAATAATTTAATGAGGCGATTATACTTTCATATTCTTACATTCACCGTTACAAGCGGCCTTCTGAGGGCAGCCATGACTGCGATGTGGCCCTCGATGAAAACAAGTTTGACACCCCTGAGTTAAGTGATCAAAATAATAGTTTTGCATGCCCTAATCCACACTACTGGGAAATGGGCTCCGGTTTTGTAGATGATGTCACACCAAGAGGGAGCGCCATATTGAGTCTGGCGATGGAAAGTTATCTACAGATTACTCAAAAAGTAATTGATATTATGGGGGAATGACAGCCAGATATTTTTTCGGGAGCAAAAAAACACATAAAGAGAACGTATTAGTGAAATTTCGGTCATCTGGACGCTACGGGTCCTTTAATTTTCTTAATCTAATATAAGTTAACCACTCTAATAAAACTTTTGTGCTACTTTAAAGGCATATTTTCTGGAAACGCTGGTATAATTCCAAACTTTACCCTCTTTAGGCTATCCTATTTAGTTTCAAGCTGTGGTATGGTACGTTATAAATCAACTTTGCTTTCACGTGTCCAACCGGCATTAACATGAGGATAAACATGAATTTGAAGGTCAGGATTTAGTGGGGCTCTTTTTTTGGTAGGGAGCACATGTTAGTCTTATAATCTGGTATTAGTTTATTTTGTTGGCCATGCAGCACAATTTAAACATGCATCAATGATCATCAACTACACAGTGGAGCGGGCTTAACGATCAAATTGAGGGCGGGTGACAATGTAATTATATTGATGCCAACACAATTGATGGGTTTGCAAATGATAGAATTAGGGTTGCGCGATATAGACCATATGTGATGTATAAAACCCAAAACCAGTGAAGTTGGCACGTTGTGTAAATGGTAAATAAAAACAGTATACGATGATTTGCAAATCATTTTCAACCTATATTCAATTGAATAGACTGCAAAGACAATATATTTAACGTTTGAACGTGGCGCAGTGGAAGAGTGGCCGTGCGCAACCTGAGGGTCACTGGTTCAAACCCCACCTAGTACCAACCTCGTCATGTCTGTTGTGTCCTGAGCAAGACACTTCACCCTTGCTCCTGATGGGTGCTGGTTAGCGCCTTGCATGGCAGCTCCCTCCATCAGTGTGTTAATGTGTGTGTGAATGGGTAAATGTGGAAGTAGTGTCAAAGCGCTTTGAGTAACTTGAAGGTAGAAAAGCGCTATACAAGTACAACCCATTTATTTATTTTTAACTGAGAAACTTTATTTTTTGCAAATATTAGCTCATTTGGAATTGGATGCCTGCAACATGTTTCAAAAAAGCTGGCACAAGTGGCAAAAAAGACTGAAAAAGTTGAGGAATGCTCATCAAACACTTATTTGGAACATCCCACAGGTGAACAGGCTAATTGGGAACAGGTGGGTGCCATGATTGGGTATAAAAGCAGCTTCCATGAAATGCTCAGTCATTCACAACAAGGATGGGGCGAGGGTCACCACTTTGTGAACAAATGCGTGAGCAAATTGTCGCACAGTTTAAGAACAACATTTCTCAACGAGCTATTGCAAGGAATTTAGGGATTTCACCATCTACGGTCCGTAATATCATCAAAAGCTTCAGAAAAACTGGAGAAATCACTGCATGTAAGCAGCAAGGCTGAAAACCAACATTAAATGCCTGTGACATTTGATCCCTCAGGCGGTAGTGCATCAAAAAGCGACATCAGTGTGTAAAGGATATCACCACATGGGCTCAGGAACACTTCAGAAAACCACTGCCAGTAACTACAGTTTGTCGCTACATCTGTAAGTCCATAAGTCCAAGTTAAAACTGTACTATGCAAAGCAAAAGCCATTTATCAACAACACCCAGAAACGCCGCCGGCTTCGGTGGGCCCGAGCTCATCTAAGCTGGACTGATACAAAGTGTAAAAGTGTTGTGTGGTCTGACGAGTCCACATTTCAAATTGTTTTTGGAAACTGTGGACGTCGTGTCCTTCGGACCAAAGTGGAAAAGAACCATCCGGATTGTTATAGGCGCAAAGTTCAAAAGCCAGCATCTGTGATGGTATGGGGGTGTATTAGTGCCCAAGGCATGGGTAACTTACACATCTGTGAAGGCACCATTAATGCCGAAAGGTACATACAGGTTTTGGAGCAACATATGTTGCCATCCAAGCAACGTTATCATGGACGCCCCTGCTTATTTCAGCAAGACAATGCCAAGCCACGTGTTACAACAGTGTGGCTTCATAGTAAAAGAGTGCGGGTACTAGACTGGCCTGCCTGTAGTCCAGACCTGTCTCCCATTGAAAATGTGTGAAGCTTAAAATACGACAACGGAGACCCCAGACTGTTGAACAACTTAAGCTGTACATCAAGCAAGAATGGGAAAGAATTCTACCTGAAAAGCTTCAAAAATTGGACTCCTCAGTTCCCAAACGTTTACTGAGTGTTGTTAAAAGGAAAGGCCATGTAACACAGTGGTAAAAATGCCCCTGTGCCAACTTTTTTGCAATGTGTTGCTGCCATTGAATTCTTAGTTAATAATTATTTGCAAAAAAACCTTAAGTTTCTCAGTTCAAACATTAAATATCTTGTCTTTGCAGTCTATTCAATTGAATATAAATTGAAAAGGATTTGCTAATCACTGTATTCTGTTTTTATTTACGAATTACACAACGTGCCAACTTCACTGGTTTCGGGTTTTTGTAGAACCTGTTATGCAAAACACAAATGTCCACTGCAGAGGTCGCTATAGTGCAAATATAATTAAATCCACTTGTAAAGTGACCAAAGTTCCAACTTGGAATACAATATTTCCTTTAATGCAAATCAAAGCAGGGCGATTGTTCTGGCTTTCACTTTGAATGTTCTTTTTTCTGCTCTCCCACAGTGCCTCAAAATTTTTTTTTTGCCAAGTGAATGAGCTCTCAAATCCTTTGTCACGTGCACACGGATGACGCTGACTGAGAAAGAGGTGCAGGAACAGAATAGACAGGAGGGAATTAGAGATGGCGCTGAATAACACAAGCAGCTGCAGCATAGTTGGCATCCTCTGGCAGCCCTTTGAGTGTGTATCTGTGTGCGTGCGTGCGTTTAGTACAGCAGCAGTGCATGAACATGACACGGAAAGATGAAGAGAACGAGGCCGAGTGCTCATTTGTCCGACTCGGAGTCATCCCACTGAGCTCTGACCTCCTCGTTCTGTCACTCGCTTTCTTTGCTTATATAACAAAAGCTCACGCGTTCACCCTCCGCACTCCCCAAAAAAGGCCCAATGCAAACACTATTAAAGCTACTCCGGGGTTAAATCTATACTCCGAAACGCAAATATTGGCCAGTGTATTATTTGCTCTACTTGATCTCCACTGGCCTGCGGCCGTAATCAATACTCACAAATGTATTTTGGGTGTGATTAACCAGCGTGTCATTGATTATGCAGGGGAAGTGTCAATTGTGTGTCCTATCGTTTTGGGGCTGAAGACACGTAGCAACAATTCATCACGCGGACAGACGGGAAAAGCCGGACTTAAGGCAAAATACAAGTTTTTTTTTGCAAAATGAGTCACTTAGCTTACAGGTGAAGGCAAGGTGTTCAAGCCTGGGCAGGTGAGAAGTGAAACAGGAGGGTGGAGAAGAAACAACACCGACTTTGAGGATAAATATGTTTGTGCAAAACCCAAAACCAGTGAAGTTGGCACATTGAGTAAATGGTAAATAAAAACAGAATACAATGATTTGCAAATCCTTTTCAAACTATATTCAATTGAATAGACTGCAAAGACAAGATACTTAACGTTCAAACTGGAAAACTTTATTTTTTTGCAAGTATTAGCTCATTTGGAATTGGATGACTGCAACATGTTTAAAAAAAGCTGGCACAAGTGGCAAAAAAAGACTCAGAAAGTTGAGGAATGCTCATCAAACACTTATTTGGAACATCCCACAGGTGAACAGGCTAATTGGGAACAGGTGGGTGCCATGATTGTGTATAAAAAAGCAGCTTCCGTGAAATGCTCAGTCATTCACAAACAAGGACGGGGCGAGGGTCACCACTTTGTGAACAAATGCGTGAGCAAATTGTCCCAACAGATTAAGAACAACATTTCTCAACGAGCTAATGAAAGGAATTTACCAATTTCACCATCTACGGTCCGTAATATCATCAAAAGGTTCAGAGAATCTAGAGATGATATTACGGACCTTCGATCCCTCAGGCGGTACTGCATCAAAAAGCGACATTAGTGTGTAAAGGATATCACCACATGGGCTCAGGGACACTTCGGAAAACCACTGTCAGTAACTACAGGTTGTCGCTACATCTGTAAGTGCAAGTTAAAACTCTACTATGCAAAGCGAAAGCCATTTATCAACAACACCCAGAAATGGCGCCGGCTTCGCTGGGCCCGAGCTCATCTAAGATGGACTGATGCAAAGTGTAAAAGTGTTCTGTGGTCTGACGAGTCCACATTTCAAATTGTTTTTGGAAACTGTGGACGCCGTGTCCTCCAGAACAAAAAGGAAAAGAACCATCTGGATTGTTATAGGCGCAAAGTTCAAAAGCCAGCTTTTGTGATGGTATAGGGGTGTATTCGTGCCCAAGGCATGGGTAACTTGCGCATCTGTAAAGGCACCATTAATACTGAAAGGTACATACAGGTTTTGGAGCAACATATGTTGCCATCCAAGCAACGTTATCATGGACGCCCCTGCTTATTTCAGCAAGACAATGCCAAGCCACGTGTTTTAACAGCGTGGCTTCATTTTAAAAGAGTGTGGGTACTACACTGGCCTGCCTGTAGTCCAGACATGTCTCCCATTGAAAATGTGTTTACTGAGTGTTGTTAAAAGGAAAGGCCATGTAACACAGTGGTAAAAATGCCCCCGTGCCAACTGTTTTGCAACATGTTTCTGCCATTAAATTATAAGTCAATAATTATTTGCAAAAAAAAAAAACATTCGAACATTAAATATATCTATTCAATTGAATATAAGTTGAAAAGTCTTTGCAAATCATTGTATTCTGTTTTTATTTACGAATTACACAACGTGCCGACTTCACTGGTTTTGGGTTTTATATTAATATAGCGGGGGAGTATTACAGAAAGCAAGTTTAATGAAAACTCTTTTTCAGTATGTAAACTTTGAGTTTAGAGAAAATCGGGGTTTTTAATATCACTCCTCCACTTTTTTTATGCTAATAAGAAAACGTGATAAACCTTAAATCAATAAACTACTGTATTCAAACTTATGCATTGACCGCGGCGGTAATGGTCTGTTACTGATTACTGTATTACTTATCTTTTGGTAATCATTGCTGGATTGATCATGTCATTTTATTGGGGTCTTAACTCAGAGTCAACATACTCAAGATTGATTGAACAAACTCAGAGCAGCTGTAGCTTGACATTCCAAGTTTCCTATGTTATGGTAAATTAACTCCAGACTTCAGGTTTTAACTCAAGAGGTTTTTTTTTTTAACCTTCTATCTGGAATATCATGCTCATCACCCAGGTGTTTAAAATGGTGAGGCGGAACCAAGGAGGCACAGCAGCTTGAGAAAAATATAGAAAAACATACAAAACCCAAAACCAGTGAAGTTGGCACGTTGTGTAAATGGTAAATGAAAACAGAATACAATGATTTGCAAATCCTTTTCAACTTATATTCAATTGAATAGACTGCAAAGACAAGATAGTTAATGTTCCAACTGAGAAACTTGTTTTTTTGCAAATAATCATTACTTAAAATTTAATGGCAGCAACACATTGCAAAAAAGTAGGCACAAGGGCATTTTTACCACTGTGTTACATGGCCTTTCCTTTTAACAACACCCAGTTAACGTTTGGGAACTAAGGAAACCAATTTTTTAAGCTTTTCAGGTGGAATTCTTTCCCATTCTTGCTTGATGTACAGCTTAAGTTGTTCAACAGTCTGGGGTCTCCGTTGTGGTATTTTAAGCTTCATAATGCGCCACACATTTTCAATGGGAGACAGGTCTGGACTAGAGGGAGGTCAGTCTAGTACCTACACTGTTTTACTACGAAGCCACGCTGTTGTAACACGTGGCTTGGCGTTGTCTTGCTAAAATAAGCAGGGGCGTCCATGTAAAATAAGTTGCTTGGATGGCACATATGTTGCTCCAAAACTTGTATTTACCTACCAGCATTAATGTTACAGTTACCCATGCCTTGGGCACTAATACACCCCCATACCATCACAGATGCTGGCTGTTGAACTTTGCGCCTTTAACAGTCCGGATGGTTCTTTTCCTTTTTGGTCCAGAGGACACAACGTCCACAAATTCCAAAAACAATTTGGAAATGTGGACTCGTCAGACCACAGAACACTTTTCCACTTTGCATCAGTCCATCTCAGATGAGCTCGGGCCCAGCAAAGCCGGCGGCGTTTCTGGGTGTTGTTGATAAATGGCTTTCGTTTTGCATAGTAGAGTTTTAACTTGCACTTACAGATGTAGCGACGAACTGTAGTTACTGACAGTGGATTTCTGAAGTGTTCCTGAGGCCATGTGGGATATCCTTTACACACCGATGTCCCTTGTTGATGCAGTACCGCCTGAGGGATCGAAAGTCACGGGCATTAATTGTTTATTATGCTTATGTGCAGGGATTTCTCCAGATTCTCTGAACCTTTTGATGATATTACGGACCGTAGATGGTGAAATCTGTAAATTCCTTGCAATAGCTCGTTGAGAAATGTTGTTCTTAAACCGCCCACATCTGCAGGCCTCTCCAAGGTTTCTCATTGTCATCCCACTCGGTTGAGTTTTTCCTCGCCCTGATATGGGATCTGAACCGAGGATGTCGTTGTGGCTTGTGCAGCCCTTTGAGACACTTGTGGTTTAGGGCTATATAAATAAACATTGATTGATTGATTAGTTGATTCCGCTGAACCCCTGAGACCGACTCACCTAACCCCTAGGGTTCGATCGAACCCAGGTTGAGAACCACTGATCTAGTGATACGCCAAATAATCACTTAATTGAATATTCAAACACAGTGTCACTGTTCAAACTGTGGCCAAAAATATTATATTGTTAAATAAAACCTGTTTATTTTGTTTTTAATGAATACCTGGACCTACTACGCTACGGTATTTTAATGTTGGTCATTATGGTGGTAATTGTTTTTTCTGAGGTGGTACTTGGTGAAAAAGTTCAAAAACCACTGCCATAGAGAACGCCCCCGATATGAATAACGTCCCAGTATGAGTCATAAACAAAAGCACACTGCGCACAACTCAAACTGGACTCTACCTCAGCTCTCCACCAATCAGCACTCGGCTCTTGCGCGTCTCGTCCAATCAGCGAGCTCGGAGCGCGGTTTGAAGGGCGGTGCTGCTGCCACAGTGGATCCAGAGGAGGAACCAGGAATGTTCGGAGGGAGTTTCACTAGCGACTGAGCCACGACGCTTTAAAAATATGATTTTAATCCAAAATATGACGTATTATATGTAATAATATGTGTTTTTTTCAAATTAAGTAAGGGTTTGTTTTTTTGTATTCCGTTTTTAGCTAGTGACTGGCAACATAAAAGTTAGCTGGTTGGTAGTTTAGGCTAGCTCGGAAGTAATCAATAGTATGGCTTTGATAGCCGCGGAGCATGGCTGCAAAATGAACGGAACATCGGTGATTTATGGCCGAGTAGGGCCAAGAAAAGACGGCTTCCACGGAAAGGCGGACGCCTTCAAGAATGGACAACCGAAAGAGGGGGAGTATTCAACAGATGGGCTCCCCAAAGCGTTCCTGCACAGCCTGAGGACCCTGTTTGACATCCTGGATGACGCCGGCAAAGGGTACGTCCACATATCCGAGATAGAGAGCCGCTGGCAGGGCGCGGACACCCGGGAGCTGCCCGGCGGTGTGTTGATCTGCCTGCGCCGGGTCACCCCTCCGCACGGCTGCCTAACATTCGAACGCTTTGTAGCGGGGCTTCGCTACTCCATGCTCAACCCGGAGAACCACCTGAAAGCCCAGGCGGCCGTGCACCCTCAGCAGACCCAGAAGCCTGCACCCTTGTCGGCATGCAGCGTCGCGGCCAGGGTGGAGAACAAGGTCCGTCCGCTTGGGCCGAGCAATGTGACCAACATCCAGCCTCACCGTTCGTTGATGAGCCGGGCCAGGCCGGAGGAAGGAGGTGGCTATCCGGCGTGTGGACCGGCGAGGTACGGTGCCGGGTACGAGAGGCCCGGGCGGAGCTTGGAGCGCATTCCTGCCGCTCTGGAGGGCGGCGGCGGCGGTGTCGGTGGAGGATGTTACCGGGTGGAGCCAGGTCATGTCTCCAAGGCATCACAGCCCCAGCAGAGCCGGGTCAGGTCCATTGAGTCTCTGGCCCTGGAATCACCTCAACTCCAGGGACAAAGTATGTGCAATCTAACACTTTTAAGAAATGAAACTTCATAATATCTTACCTTCCATACAATGTTTATGTCATATTGTTATTTTCAGTAAAAACATCAATTACCTTTTTGATTCACTTTCATAGATTACATTTTTTAATATGCCGAAAAAATTATATATTGCACTGTCCTGCATATAGTGGCAGCCCAAAACACTTAAAGTCCAAATCTGGACAAGCAAAACTGTGTATGACAATAGAATGTGTCAAAAATAGTTGTGTGCTGAAATGTTTTTCCTTGTGAGCGATCCATTTGATCATCATCATCATGCAAAACTGACTTTAAGTTAACTGCAAACTTTGCTTACTCAAATTCTTTGGTACCTTTTTATTTGGATGCACTGATCCAAGCTCAAAACAAAATCAAAGTACGCACTCAATAGCCTCCAATGTAAATTCAAATAATCTGTTCCAGGCTCACACGGTCACCATTCTGGAACATTCCGAGCTGGGACGTTTATTTACCTAAACGGCAAACAGGACGGGGTGGAATTGGAACCAGGTGATAGTTACTGTCTCTGAAATAGGACAAGTCACTCTTTTATTTAATCTTAACTAATGATTTGGCTCGAAGAAAGCATAAATGAAAACACAACCAAACCAATTTGTAGAAGTGCTAAGGCGTAAACTGACTAATCAGCATATTAAAGGGTCCCTCTAATGCTGACAACATTGGCACTTATTTCATTGCTCTGGACCAAAAAATATGTCTACAAGTAAGATTCCCCTCAAAAGAAACAGTAGGAATGTTAGGCTTGTTTTCTAACGAGTTTCAGCACATTCGGGAGAGCCAGCTTTTAGCTCCAAAATGTAGGCGTGCAGAGGTCACCTACAGAAGACCGGAGGCAATTTACGTCATATGTGTTTTGGTAGCATATTCATCTTGAATGACCTTGTTTTCGCGCATAATTGGAAGGAACTAGAAAATATGTTTGCCAGATGCATTTTTGCAAGTTGTAGCAATACAACTAAAGAAGGATTAGCCTGCATACATTTCCATATTATGGCAATGGGAGGAAAGTATGGGCCTTTGCAGCCAAAATGACTCGCCCTAAATTGGGCGGACCAAGCGAGAGGAGTGTCGTTTTCAGCCGTCATTTCAATGATACCGACTTCGAGGAAGGGTTTTTGTCGGAGTTGGGATGGAAAAAAATGAAAAGATTCAATTCAAATGCGATCTCGGGAATCATGGGAAAAAGAAGAGCAGACACGTTGATCAAAAACGGGAGAAAAAGAAGGTAAGCCGATTTTGCGCCCTCTCCTTTTTGAAGTTTTCCTCATGCATATTGAGGAAATGCAGAAGCAGCATGAGGAAACACAGTCAAGGTGTCTACAGAAACGTACATAGACGAGCAGGGAAGTCCCAAAAATATCCATCCATCCATTTTCTACCGCTTATTCCCTTTGGGGTCGCGGGGGGCGCTGGAGCCTATCTCAGCTACAATCGGGCGGAAGGCGGTGTACACCCTGGACAAGTCGCCACCTCGTCGCAGGTCCCAAAATAGCGATTGTATTATATTTATTTTTTGCTCATAACCATATAAATTTTGAAGTAATCGTGGACCAGGGCGATAAAAACTGATGTCTCAGTATTGGCTCTGATATCAATCATTTAGGTTGTCCAGGCACTTATTTCCTTAGATTGTAAACAATAAAGACAAATAATTGTTTTTATCCTAAAACTATCGATCTAACCACTGTGGTATTGACCTGGTACTGTACCACTTGGTATCGTTACTGTTGATACAGTATTTGTATCAAACCGCCCACCTTTGTTTACATTCAAGTGCTCTCGCTTGTGATTAGCGGTTAGCGTATCTTCCTACGTTGAGCTATTCCTCGTCCTCCCGGAATGATACCTGTAAGAAACATAGTTGAACTGCCGCCATGGAGGCAAGGATTAGTGATTTAGAAGCTGCACTGTGGAGGGACTTCAGCCGCTCGCGAGGACGCCACATTGCGTTGAGGGCGCGTTCGTTTGTCTGTTGCTGTCAGATTTGTAGGACACAGCGAGAATGTGTCATCAACATGCATTATCGAGACCAGAGATGTCCGATAATATCGGACTGCCTATATTATCGGCCGATGAATGCTTTAAAATGTAATATCGGAAATTATCGGTTTCAAAATTATCGGTATCGGTTTCAAAAAGTAAAATGTATGACTTTTTAAAACGCCGCTGTGTACACGGACGTAGGGAGAAGTACAGAGCGCCAATAAACTTTAAAGGCACTGCCTTTGCGTGCCAGCCCAGTCACATAATATCTACGGCTTTTCACACACACAAGTGAATGCCAGGCATACCTGGTCAACAGCCATACAGGTCACACTGAGGGTGGCCGTATAAACAAGTTTAACACTTTTACAAATATGCGCCACACTGTGAACCCACACCAAACAAGAATGACAAACACATTTTGGGAGAACATCCGTACCGTAACACGACATAAACACAACAGAACAAATACCCAGAACCCCTTGCAGCACTAACTCTTCCGGGACGCTACAATATACACCCCCCGCTAACCCCCCCCACCCCCCCCCCCCCCCCCCCCCCACCTCAACGTCCTCATGTCCCAAATTCCAAGCTGCTGTTTTGAGGCATGTTAAAAAAAAAAATGCACTTTGTGACTTCAATAATAAATATGGCAGTGCCATGTTGGCATTTTTTTCCATAACTTGAGTTGATTTATTTTGAAAACCTTGTTACATTGTTTAATGCATCCAGCGGGGCATCACAACAAAATGAGGCATTTAATAATGTGTTAATTCCATGACTGTATGTATCGGAATCGGTAGTTAAGAGTTGGACAAAATCGGATATCGACAAAAAAGCCATTATCGGACATCTCTAATCGGGACACTCTGATAGTAGTAAAAGCTTTATTGTCGGCCAAATTTATATAATTTATGCTGTCTACTGCGAAACCCTAATGTTTATTATTGTCAAGTGATTTAACTTTGGACATATTGTACTGAGCAGCCAAGATATAGACACATGTTGCTATTGTTAAGTTCCATTTCTGATTTTATGCTTGTTATCACTCTTTCGACTTGCTATCATTGGTACACTTCAATGAGATCTTATAGAAAGGCTTTAAAAAGGCAAAGGACACTTGAGGGCTACATATGGAGGCATATCCCACCTAATTTGTATTGGGTATTTAAAAAATGCAAGGTTCCACTTTTTATTATTGACGTTTTTTCAAAATAAGTCTCCATTTACGACTTATTGTTTTACAACACTTAAATGAGGCTACTCCTCAGCTTTATGTGGCTGGCTGAGTAATGGCCGCTGTTAAACCCAGGTCAGGTCATAGGTCACGTCTGAGAAAAAATCCTTGCCGTGACCCTCCAACTGCGTGACTTGTGATGGTCAATTCTTCCCCGGTGTGACAATATTTGCTATACAGCTCATTATCTCACTTGTGCGCGAGCTCCAGCGCTGTGTGTCTCGCTCGCTCGCTGTCACGCACACTCAAGTCCTGATGAGTCTCTCTGAGTTAAGGTCTGATCTCTGCACAGGCAGCCTTGCGTTGCCTGAAGCTATGCGGGTGACGCTCACTTGCTCACGCTTACTGCACTTCTTTGAAAAGTTGTTCAAGTTTTTCCCACGCAGCATTAAACATTGGTTGAGTTTGGTTTGTTTGTGTCATGTTTTTGCTTTGCATCGCAGCTACTACCCGGGAGGTCACCCTGTTACTGAGTTTAGGCTTCCAGTGGACATAAATCACATATGTTGGCCGTCGTCATACTTTTGGCTATTTAGTGCGGGCAGACAAGAGCGCCAGTTGTCCACGGCTGTAATCTCTCACATGCAGCCAAACTCCGGTTGGATTAGTGCAGATTACAGCACGCAGGGCAGACCTCGCTAAATCATGGCAAGGAATTCACTTTCTCTTGGACAAAGTGGCAACACATCATCATCATCCATGATTAAGTAAATGTAGAAAATTAAAAAATATGTGCCTGCAAGAACAAGATTACAGTTTTATAATGACAATTACTGTATAAGTCAAATTAATTTTAGATCGGGGGCCACATGGAGAATAATCTACTACCAAGTGTGCCGGACTGATAAAATCACGGCACGATAACTTAAAAATAAAGACAACTTCAGATCTTTGTTTAAAAATAGAACAAGCACATTCTCAATCAATCAATCAATCAATGTTTTTTATATAGCCCTAAATCACAAGTGTCTCAAAGGGCTGCACAAGCCACAACGACATCCTCGGTACAAAGCCCACATAAGGGCAAGGAAAAACTCACCCCAGTGGGACGTCGATGTGAATGACTATGAGAAACCTTGGAGAGGACCGCATATGTGGGTAACCCCCCCCCCTCTAGGGGAGACCGAATGCAATGGATGTCGAGTGGGTCTGACATAATATTGTGAGAGTCCAGTCCATAGTGGATCCAACATAATAGTAAGAGTCCAGTCCATAGTGGGGCCAGCAGGAAACCATCCCGAGCGTAGACGGGTCAGCAGCGCAGAGATGTTCCCAGCCGATGCACAGGCGAGCGGTCCACCCGGGTCCCGACTCTGGACAGCCAGCACTTCATCCATGGCCACCGGACCTGTGCCCCACCCCCTCCACAAGGAAGAGGGGAGCAGAGGAGAAAATAAAATAAACGGCAGATCAACTGGTCTAAAAGGGGGGTCTATTTAAAGGCTAGAGTATACAAATGAGTTTTAAGATGGGACTTAAATGCTTCTACTGAGCTAGCATCTCTAACTGTTACCGGGAGGGCATTCCATAGTACTGGAGCCCGAATAGAAAACGCTCTATAGCCCGCAGACTTTTTTTGGGCTCTGGGAATCACTAATAAGCCGGAGTTCTTTGAACGCAGATTTCTTGCCGGGACATATGGTACAATACAATCGACAAGATAGGACGGAGCTAGACCGTGTAGTATTTTATACGTAAGTAGTAAAACCTTAAAGTCACATCTTAAGTGCACAGGAAGCCAGTGCAGGTGAGCCAGTATAGGCGTAATATGATCAAACTTTCTTGTTCTTGTCAAAAGTCTAGCAGCCGCATTTTGTACCAACTGTAATCTTTTAATGCTAGACATAGGGAGACCCGAAAATAATACGTTACAGTAGTCGAGACGAGACGTAACGAACTCATGGATAATGATCTCAGCGTCGCTAGTGGATAAAATAGAACGGATTTTAGCGATATTACGGAGATGAAAGAAGGCCGTTTTAGTAACACTCTTAATGTGTGATTCAAACGAGAGAGTTGGGTCGAAGATGATACCCAGATTCTTTACTAATTCGCCTTGTGTAATTGTTTGATTGTCAAATGTTAAGGTGGTATTATTAAATAAATGTCGGTGTTTAGCAGGACCGATAATTCTGAAAATGTACAAATCATAGGGGTGTAACGGTACACAAAAATTTCAGTTCGGTACATACCTCGATTTAGAGGTCACGGTTCGGTTCATTTTCGGTACAGTAAGAAAACAACAAAATATAAATTTTTTGGTTATTTATTTACCAAATTTGTAAACAATGGCATAACATACATATACACACCGGGTCCATTGCCAGGGTTAATGTGGTCAACATATATAAAATAAAAACTAAATAAGATAAGGCTCAGAATGGTTTCTTAACAAAATCTTTCTACATTTAAAGTGCTTTTTTTGATTGATTGATTGAGACTTTTATTAGTAGATTGCACAGTACAGTACATATTCCGTACAATTGATCACTAAATGGTAACACCCCAATAAGTTTTTCAACTTGTTTAAGTCGGGGTCCACGTTAATCAACATTAAACTCCCTCAAGTTGTTGCTCAGATTAAATAAAATGACAAAACTTTTCTTCTACATATAAAAATCAATCAATCAATCAATCAATGTTTATTTATATAGCCCTAAATCACAAGTGTCTCAAAGGGCTGCACAAGCCACAACGACATCCTCGGTATAGCCCACATAAGGGCAAGGAAAAACTCACCCCAGTGGGACGTCGATGTGAATGACTATGAGAAACCTTGGAGAGGACCGCATATGTGGGTAACCCCCCACCCCTCTAGGGAGACCGAATGCAATGGATGTCGAGTGGGTCTAACATAATATTGTGAGAGTTCAGTCCATAGTGGATCCAGCATAACAGTAAGAGTCCAGTCCACAGTGGGGTCAGCAGGAAACCATCCCGAGCGGAGACGGGTCAGCAGCGCAGAGATGTTCCCAACCGATAAAAAGGGCAACATTAAACAGTTTCAAGTCAACTCAGCCTCAGTTTAACTTTTCTTTTCCCCCCTAGCCTGGCTAACTTGGCAGTAAGAGGATATATGGGCTCATTGTTCTTCCACCATAGAAGTGGGTCAAAATGTAGTTTTTAATGCAATATGGTCTTAAATCTGCTGCTATAAAAAACATTTGTTATTGCTTTTGCCCTGCCTGACTCGCCGAGGAGAGGCTGCTTGAATGCGGTGGTGACGCTTCAAATGGGTTAACATGTTTGACGTGTTGTCAGAAGCATACCTGCTGCTGCTGAACAATGTCGGCTTAACGAGGCAGGAGCGTCTTCCAGCTCTGGCTTTTACATGTTGCAGTAGCTCGGTCGTTGCTAGCATGCCGTGTGTTGTGCCTCGGTGTGCATTGTTTACACAACGTGTGGTACGCTACTTAATATGTCCGTGTGGAAACTCGTTCGGTACACCTCTGAACCGAACCGAAACGGTTCAATACAAATACAAGTACCGTTACACCCCTAACAAATCATAATGGGTTTTTTTTGTTTTTTTTTACACTTACATGTTGTGGTTAATAGTATTCTATCTTTATTTGTCGTTATTTCTATTTTCTGAATAAATGAGTCAGAAACACTGGTTAATTTTCAACCTATCAAGATAAATTACAGTATGTTATTTATGAAGTTTGATAATTTTCCTCGACTGATGTACTAACATCACATGTTTATTTTTTTTGTACATATGTAGCATCATCTAAAAAGATACAAATAATTGCTATTGCGACATCCAGTGGACACATTTAGAACAGCTGTTTCTTTCATTCAAAAATTTCAGGTACATTTTTAGACTTAGCAAACTCATCCCGCGGGCCGGATAAAACCTGTTCGTGGGCCTGATCCGGCCCTCGGGCTGTATGTTTGACACCCCTGGTAAAAGCACTAATCTGCTAATTTATAAAAAACATTAGAATTATAATAATTATAATACATTTTACTTATAAGGCGCCTTTCTGGGCAGTCAAGGACACCGTACAAAATCAAAACAATAAAATCAATTGGATAAAAACAACAACAATAAAGATCGATAAGATTTACAGTGAATAAGCAGTCAGGAATAGGTGTGTTTTGAGTTTTGATTTAAAGAGGGATATTGAGTCTATATTATAAAGGTCTGGTGGTAATGAGTTCCAAAGATGAGGGGCTGAGCGGCTTTAAGCTCGGGCCCCCATGGTGGACAGTTTCTATGAGATGGATGGTTGAAGAGGATCTTAGGGAACGTGAGGACGTGGCGACATGGAGCAGGTCAAAGGTAAAGTACCTATGATTGTCGAAATTTGTCCACTGCATTTGACCCATCATCCTCGTTCACCCCCTGGGAGGTGAGGAGAGCAGTGAGCAGCAGCAGTGGCCGCGCCCGGGAAGCATTTTGGTGATTTAACCCCCAATTGCAACCCTTGATGCTGAGTGCCAAGCAGGGAGGTAATGGGTCCCATTTTTATAGTCTTTGGTATGACTCGGCGGGGGTTTGAACTCACAACCTACCGATCGCAGAGCGGACACTCTAACCACTAGGGCACTGAGTAGGTTGGCGAGATATGACGGAGAAAGCTCATGGATAGCTTTGAAAGTGAGGAGAATTATTTTAAATTGGATACGGTGTGTGATGGGTAGCCAATGGAGTTCTTGCAGAACAGGGGTGTTGGGCTGCATTCAAGGGGTTCTGGTGATTATCCGGGCTGCAGAGTTCTGGAGAAGCTGAAGTTTGTGAAGTGACTTGTGATGGAGACCAAACAGGAGTGAGTTCCAGTAGTCCAGGCGAGAGGTGACAAGGCTATGGACCAGTATGGCAGCAGTATGTGGGGTTAGGGATGGGCGAAGTCGATTAATGTTGCGTAGATGAAAGTAAGCAGACCGGGTAATGTTGTTTATGTGAGCTTGAAAAGAGACTGTGCTGTCGTGGATGACATCCAGACTCTTAACTTGGGAGGAGGGTGAGACGGAGGTATTGCTGAGAGTAACGGACAAGCTGTTGGTTTTGGCTAGAATGTTTTTTGTACCTACAAGTAAGATTTCGGTTTTATTACTATTGAGTTGGAAGAAATTGGATGAGAACCACAGTTTGAGTTCACTGAGGCAGTCTGTAAGGGAAGAAGAGAAGCAGTTGGTTTGGTTGAGATGTAGAGCTGGGTGTCATCCGCATAACCGTGACAATGTATTTGAAATTTACGGAAAATATTGCCAAGGGGAAGAATGTAGATGATAAAAAGCAGAGGACCAAGAACAGAGCCCTGGGGCACACCAGAGGAAACGGGAGACGGAGGGGATTTGAATGAACGGAGTTGAACAAACTGAGTGCGGAGGGATGTTAGGAAATAATAACAAAAAGGCGGTTCAGGTAATATGTAACGCTGGCTATTAGGGTTACACAATTCGTGAAAAAAGTATTTTCCGTCTGGTGCTGTACACAACAATTATTTTACACAGGAGAGGACAAATGCCTACAAACTAAGGATGTCCCGATCATGCATGAGTGAGACTGGCCGATTGCAATACAGATCACATGTGTTTACTGTACATCTTTCTATTCATGGTGAATGCTTCAATTTAACAATATCAATGACAATTTAAACTAGTTCCTCATTCTCTTTTATTACATACAATTGTTTGATCAAAACAAAGCCAACAGTAAACTATAACTAAACAAACGCAACAATTTTCTTGTACTCTTTTAAATCATTAGTTTTTTCCCCCTAAAAGTCCTCCTGTGTTCAGGGAATTATTCTCTAAGTTTGTAAACATTACCAAAAGCAAAAAATGACTTTAGAAAATAAAAATGTCAACTTAATCACTCTAGTATCAATCATATACTAATACTACCCTTGGTATTGACACCACCAATTTAGGAATTAGTCTTACATGTTGTGCACTGACTGTGAAAATGCTGACACGCCAACAGTTAATTGTTATATTATTCTCCCTCTAGACCAGGGGTAGGGAACCTATGGCTCTCGAGCCAGATGTGGCTCTTTTGATGACTGCATCTGGCTCTCAGATAAATCTTAGCTGACATTGTTTAACACGATAAGTAATGAATAATTCCGCTGGTAATCACAGAGTTAAAAATAACGTTCAAAATATAAAACATTCTGATGCATTTTAATCCATCCATCCGTTTTCTACCCCATCTGTTCGAGAAGTCGCATTAATGGTAAGAAGTATTTTACTTGTTATTGAACGGGACAAGCGGTACAAAATGGATGGATGGATGGTTAGTAGCTTCAGAATAACAATGTTATTCTGAGACTTATTATACTGTAAAAATGTTGGTCTTACTTAAAAATGCACGCATTTAGTTGTATTCAGTGTTAAAAAACATTATATGGCTCTCACGGAAATACATTTTAAAATATTTGGCTTTCATGGCTCTCTCGGCCAAAAAGGTTCCCGACCCCTGCTCTAGACTTTGATTTATCTGTTAATTTCTTGTAGGGCTGGGCGGTATGGACGAAAAAGTATATCTCAATATATTTTTACTTAAACTCGATTTTCAATATATATCTCAATATATTTTTCGGTGAAAGTATGCATATAAAGATATTAATTTTTGAGCGATATTCAGTGAAATTGAAGTGAATGACATCTGTACTGTAAACAGTCAGTGGCACTTTTATTAACCCAGTTAATCAAGATGGATATTAACCGCACAGAAAATTAACTGTTTAAGTAGTACAGAATTACATAACATAAATACAATAGAAAAATATTATTTCTACATAGAATAAATAACATAGCTGTGCAAATAATACAACATATATTTAACTCAGATTAAAAAAGATACATTTGCAGGCAGGCACTTTGTGATTACCCTTCCTGGTTAGATGACCCACCCGATCTTGTCTCTGATTGGCCTGTTCCTAACCAATCATGACTCATCATAGTAAACAACCAACCATTCATGGATGTTCTTATACGTAAAAAATATATCGATATATCTTACAAACTCGATAAATCGCCTATCCCTAATTTCCTGTTGATAGCTGCTTGCTTTCTGCTGCAACGTCATCCCTTCTACACTTCTTAAACTTATTTCTTGGTGTTGTTTCAAGCTGGTTTAGCGGTTGGCTTAGCTAGTAGAATGCCTGCTCCTGGCTTGCTGTCGGTGTGTAACATGTTTAGCCTCGTCCTCCACTGATAATGATACTTAAGATTCTAAGAAATGCAGTTTATTTGCTGTAACGGAGTTGATTATTATTTGCATAGGTGTGTATGGAGGCGCATAAATAGCTGCTGGCCGCTTGTCAGCCTGGGACTACAAATGAATGCACTGTCAGCAACGGGATCTGCTTTAAAAGGCATTAATTAGCAATGGCGATCACATACTTTCTCACAAAACTCCTCCAATACTGATCAGTGGGCAATTGATTGCCACATCTCTAGTCTCCAAGATTAAATTCAAAACATTGATGTCCCATCACAAGAATAAAAAGTTTAAATTGAGTAAGGGACTCGAGCAATGAACTAATATGAGGGAGTTTAAGAGACAGTGCATGCATATTGTGTTTTTAAAGTAAATGGAAGAAGAAGAAAGCTGAAAACCGCAATAATTGATATTTATTTATTATCTAGCCATTATTTATTATATATTAAGTTAATAATATAAGTCGCACCGGAGTATAAGTCGCACCTGCCGAAAATGCATAATAAAGAAGGAAAAAAACATATATAAGTTGCACTGGAGCCCGGCCAAACTATGAAAAAAAACTGCGACTTATAGTCAGAAAAATACGGTAGTCTCTTAGTACACAATCGTATTTCCTTTTAGAAAACGGTAGGGTAGCCTTTAAGAAGCTATTCTTCCCTACGAATCTGTTTCATGTTGACTTGCGCAGGTGTAACTATGTCAAATATGATCAAACCAAACCATATAAATATAATTGAGTTGTTTGTTCTGCTGGACTTGTACTGGGTGTGTCAGGTCAAACCGATTTTAAAAGTGCTGAGTTTTTATTTAAGCCTCTTTAGTCAGCTATGTATTTCAAAAATGCAGGAATGTTTTCAGCTCCATCTGTGGTTTCAAAGTAAATAGCTCCCTCATGTGGTGAACACTGAAACCAACCGTGTTTCATTGCCTCTGCAAAAGTACCAGGGACAGTTAATAGCAACTTTACTTCTCTTGTTTGTCCCAGGCGTCACCAAACCGAATTTGCCCAGATCCCAGAGCGAGTCGGCGACCGGATTCACGGGAGGCCCCAGGCGACACGGGCGCACCCGGGACGAGCAAAGGCGGCACACCATATCCAACGGAGTGGATTATGAAATGGTGGGTGTGCAATTCCTGCAATATCCGTCTCTTTCTTCATTTGAATGTCACGTATAGAGTTTAATTCAACATTTCTGACTCCACAGAGTGCATCAAATCTCTTTATGGAGCTCATTTTCCCTGAGAAAAAGAATCTGCCTCGGGCTGCAACTAACGATTAATTTGATAATCGATTAATCTGTCGATTATTACTTCGATTAATCGATTAATAATCGGATAAAAGAGACAAACTACATTTATATCCTTTCTAGTATTTTATTTGGAAAAAAAAAAACAGCATACTGGCACCATACTTATTGTGATTATTGTTTCTCAGCTGTTTGTACATGTTGCAGTTTATAAGTAAAGGTTTATTAAGAAAAAAAAAAAAAAAGAAAAAATATATATATTATAAATTGCCTCTGCGCATGTGCATAGCATAGATCCAATGAATCGATGACTAAATTAATCGCCAACTATTTTTATAATCGATTTTAATCGATTTAATCGATTAGTTGTTGCAGCCTTAAATCTGCCTAAACATTTTGATATAGATCCACATCCTCCATTGATTGATTGATTGAAACTTTTATTAGTAGATTGCACAGTACAGTACATATTCCGTACAATTGACCGCTAAATGGTAACACCCGAATAAGTTTTTCAACTTGTTTAAGTCCACGTAAATCAATTCATGGTAACCATGAATCCATGACACACATCATGCTAGATATGCTTAAATCCAAGGTAGTATTCACGTTTATACAGTTTGAAGTTTGGGAAAATATGCATTAAAATTATTATATCATCAATATATCACTTGCTTAATAATTGTACACCCAGTATTTTTGTTTTAACAAACTATAGAGGCACTTTTCTGTTGTGTAAGTGTAAAGCTCCCTATAGATTGTGGCCGAAATGTTTCGTAATACATTCTAACATACATGTAATACAGATATTGTTATAGTTTTGTCATTATTAAATGCTAAATTACTTATGACCAATAAATTACGAAGATGTTTTTCCGGATTTAATCAATGTTGTTCGCGTTTTGCCGACCTGTCCTTGACAGTCCCATAAAGGTGTGTGCCGAATTTTGTTACACCAAAGGCGTCCAAACTTTTTCCAGCGAGGGCCGCATATAGAACAAGTAAAGGATGCGGTGCCACTTTGATACATTTTGTACATTAAAGATACTAAAACCAATACAATGTAGGTCAATAAATAAATGCTACACCAGTTGAACACAGTGTACTTGAACAGGCCACGCTTCCCAGTGTAGAGAGTACAATTGTTAAATACCAACTACGATGGACAGGGCATGTCGTACGGATGAATGATGACAGACTGGCAAAACAGATGTCGTACTGTCAGTTAAATGAAGGGAAAATAAATGTTGGTGGGCAGAGAAAACGCTACAAGGATTGCTTAAAGAAGACATTGAAACAATGTGAAATAGATACTACATACTGGGAAGACTTAGCAAAACAGAATAACATGGAGAGCTGCAGTTAGTGAAGGAGTGACAAAGTATGAGGAGAAAAGAACATCTATGATACTTGAAAAAGGGAGGAGGAGACTGGAAAGAAGAGTCATGCCAAAATGTATATTACCACCTGGTCTGATCTGTCCCATATGCGGCAGAAACCTCAAGGCTCGTATTGGCTTGTACAGTCACTACAGAGCACACCATTCTTAGGGACGATGGACCCCTATCTTCTAACAAGAAGAGGAGCCAGCAAGCAAAGTTGAACAAAACATCCATATTTTAGCTTTGTGGTATTGCTAACAAAGCAAATTAGTTTAATATCTGATAGATATTGAGATATTTATTTTCTTATTATTCCAGCCAAATAAATTATGTTTGAGGGCTTTATCACACACCCAAAAACTTACCATATCTTGCAAGAAATGTGTACATACAGTACAGGCTAAGTTTGGACACACCTTCTCATTCGATGGTTTTCTTTATTTTCATGACTATTTACATTGTAGATTGTCACTTAAGTCATCAACACTATGAATGAACACATGTGGAGTTATGTACTTAACAAAACAAGGTGAAATAACTGAAAACAAGTTTTGTAATCTAGTTTCTTCTGTTTTGCACACTCTTGGCATTCTCTCGATGAGTATCAAGCACACCTGTGAAGTGAAAACCATTTCAGGTGACTACCTCTTGAAGCTCTTTGAGAGAATGCCAAGAGTGTGCAAAGCAGTAATCAGATCAAAGGGTGGCTATTTTGAAGACATTAGAATATAAAACATGTTTTCAGTTATTTCACCTTTTTGTGTTAAGTACATAACTCCACATGTGTTCATTCATAGTTTTGACGCCTTCAGTGACAACCTACAATGTAAATAGTCATGAGAATAAAGAAAACGCATTGAATAAGAAGGTGTGTCCAAACTTTTGGCCTGTACTGTATGTTTATCATGACAGAACACCTATATTTTCGGCCTTTTTGGTAGGATTTGGGCTAGTTTTTTATTTATTTTGTGTATTGCTCTAACCCGGGATGTTTATTTTGTCTTTAGAATGTGTCAAAAATGAGCTACGAGCCGCAAATGACCGCCGGGCCGCCATTTAAACCCGCTTGAGTTCCACAAAGTGACACACATTGTTTTGTAGCACGCTTTGGGGACGGCGTGGCGAAGTTGGTAGAGTGGCCGTGCCAGCAATCGGAGGGTTGCTGGTTACTCTGGTTCAATCCCCACCTTCTACCATCCTAGTCACGTCCGTTGTGTCCTTGGGCGAGACACTTCACCCCTTGCTCCTGATGGCTGCTGGTTAGCGCCTTGAATGGCAGCTCCCGCCATCAGTGTGTGAATGTGTAAAATACTGTCAAAAGCGCTTTGAGTACCTTGAAGGTAGAAAAGTGCTATACAAGTATAACCCATCCATCCATCCATTTTCTATCTCAGCTACAATCGGGCGGAAGGCGGGGTACACCCTGGACAAGTCGCCACCTCATCGCAGGGCCAACACAGATAGACAGACAACATTCACACTCACATTCACACACTAGGGCCAATTTAGTGTTGCCAATCAACTTATCCCCAGGTGCATGCATGTCTTTGGAAGTGGGAGGAAGCCGGAGTACCCGGAGTGAACCCACGCAGTCACGGGGAGAACATGCAAACTCCACACAGAAAGATCCCGAGCCCGGGATTGAACCCTAGACTACTCAGGACCTTCGTATTGTGAGGCAGATGCACTAACCCCTCTGTCACCGTGCTGCCACAAGTATAACCCATTTATCATTTATTTATGTATGCTGTTTAGAAAATTCCAAGTCAATCCGGTTTATGGAGCAGTCAAAGTTTGGGGTTAACAACAGTGCCATCATGTGGTGTGTTTGTCAGTGAAGTGAAAGCACACGCAACACGCTGGGGGGGCGTGTGCATGTTGTGGCACATTTAGACGCGGTTTAGAGGCAGAGGAGTTGGCTTACTTTTTCTTGTGTGTTTGAGTGCAGTTGTTGACGTTATGGTGTTTCGTCTAACGGAAACTAGCGGGATAGAACAGAAAAATAAGTATATTTAGTTTCCTGACATACTTTTCTATTGGCTAGCCCATCCCCCTCCAACCCTCTTCTCCTCCCACCATCCCCTTTCGGAGCTCACGCCCGCCTCTGCTCCGTATCCCCCCCCCTTTTGCTTCTACCATTTTACTCACCTTCACTAAAAGCTGTCCGATCTTCTTCCTCTCTTTTTTTGTCATCGCCTTCATCCCTCTCTTTCGCGCCACGTTCGGCCTCAGCGTTCTAAGAGTCTGACCGACACACCTCCCACTCCTCCTCCTCCTATTCCTCTTCTTCCCTCCCTCCCCGTCCCTCCTCTCCTCCCCCTTCCCCTCCGTCCCTCCCACCGAGGCCGACTAGGCCCGCGGCTGCCCCGATGATAGCGAGCCGGGTCGGGCCCAGGGGCCAGGTGGACGTAGAGGAGTCGGTTGGGCGACCAGCTTGGACGGCGGTGTGGGCCGCGTACACGACGGTCTTCATCCCCCTCAGCAGCAGCCTCTACAGCGGCAAGGCTCTGCAGTTTTTCCTGTGGGTGAGTAGTTGAGGATTGAAGGAGCAACTTCAGGCTGGATCTTGGATGCGTTCATTTGGAAAAAGCAAAACAAAAAGTTGTTTTGTCATTTGGATACTTTTAAAGCATCTGACTAATATGTTCTCTCTAATCCTTTCGCCCCCTTTGTGTTGGAGCTTATTTATGGCCTGCACTTGTAGCTCTTTCATGCTTTTGCAGGCTAGCGTTTAAAAAAAGTTATGTTGTACATTGTTGCAAACAGTTGTGGTGTTATTGTGTGTGTGTGTATTCATGCCCCAGCTGGGGGGGTGCTACAACACCAATGGACATGCGCTGACTTTTCCATCACCTTTCAGCCTTCTGTTTTTGAACACAGCCTGACTCCGCCCACCATGACTGCCTTATTTAGGCACGAGCACAGTTAAACCTTCCACTTGTCTAAAGAACATCACTCAGCAAAGGGGAATGTAGTCAGCTGTGTGTGTGTGTGTATGTAAGGATGACACATCAAGTGGTTGAATGCCAGCGATGAGGCCAGGACTGTGAGCACGCACGGACAGCCTGGTCAGCACAACTCTTTGCAGAGCCACACAGTTGAAGTGAGTTGGCTGTTTACCCCATTCTTTGCTTGCTGCACGGTTACCATGACGCCGGCTCCTGTCTGTGTGTCCCAGCACAATTGGACTCTCGGGCGTTTTTGTCCGTGCCGGCACAAAAAAGAGATGCGAGATGCCCCCTTGCAACTCTGACCTTGTAGTCTGTTTTTCAAATCCGCTTTTAGACTGTTTGCTAAACATTTTGTCCTCTTTCCTTTTATGCCGCGCAGCTGAAGCAAATGAAAGAGCTGGAGCAGGAGAAAGACTCCCTGCTGGCGGGCCTGGAGGTGGTGGAGCGGGCCCGGGACTGGTACCAGGGCCAGATCCACAATGTCACGGAGAGACAGCGGCAGGTTGGACAGAATTCCCAGTGCACGGTGGGAAAAGAGCATAACTCAGTATTAGTGTACGAGTAGTGCAGAATTGAACGTTCCACTATATCCACCTTGTTATCTATTTTTAGGACTTTTTCACTGAAGCCAACCAAAGTCGTATCAACGTTCTCATTCCCAAACTACAAGAAGTCAACCGCTGCCTCAATGACCTCATTTGCTGCACTGGAATGGTGAGATTGAACTTACTACATGCGTTTTAAACTCGTTTTTATTGAGGGCCACATCGCAGTAATGACTGCTTTCAGAGGGACGCTTTTTAAAAAATAATTTAAATTAAGCATGCGGGTAATAACCTGTTATTAATCATGATTAATTGAAATTAAGTTATGATTCATCTGATATAATTTAAAGGGTAACATTATCACCAGACCTATGTAAGCGTCAATATATACCTTGATGTTGCAGAAAAAAGACCATATATTTTTTTAACCGATTTCCGAACTCTAAATGGGTGAATTTTGGCGAATTAAACGCATTTCTAATATTCGCTCTCGGAGCGATGACGTCACAACTTGACGTCACATAGGGAAGCAATCCGCCATTTTCTCAAACACCGAGTCAAATCAGCTCTGTTATTTTCCGTTTTTTCGACTGTTTTCCGTACCTTGGAGACATCATGCCTCGTCGGTGTGTTGTCGGAGGGTGTAACAACACGAACAGGGACGGATTCAAGTTGCACCAGTGGCCCAAAGATGCGAAAGTGGCAAGAAATTGGACGTTTGTTCCGCACACTTTACCGACGAAAGCTATGCTACGACAGAGATGGCAAGAATGTGTGGATATCCTGCGACACTCAAAGCAGATACATTTCCAACGATAAAGTCAAAGAAATCTGCCGCCAGACCCCCATTGAATCTGCCGGAGTGTGTGAGCAATTCAGGGACAAAGGACCTCGGTAGCACGGCAAGCAATGGCGGCAGTTTGTTCCCGCAGACGAGCGAGCTAAACCCCCCTGGATGTCTTGGCTCACACCGTCCCGAAGATCATCAAGAGAAGAATATCGACCCTAGCTTCCCTGGCCTACTGACATGAGGGTATGTCTACAGAATATATTAATTGATGAAAATTGGGCTGTCTGCACTCTTAAAGTGCATGTTGCTGCCAAATGTATTTCATATGCTGTAAACCTAGTTCATAGTTGTTAGTTTCCTTTAATGCCAAACAAACACATACCAATCGTTGGTTAGAAGGCGATCGCCGAATTCGTCCTCGCTTTCTCCCGTGTCGCTGGCTGTCGTGTCGTTTTCGTCGGTTTCGCTTGCATACGGTTCAAACCGATATGGCTCAATAGCTTCAGTTTCTTCTTCCATTTCGTTTTCGCTACCTGCCTCCACACTACAACCATCCGTTTCAATACATTCGTAATCTGTTGAATCGCTTAAGCCGCTGAAATCCGAGTCTGAATCCGAGCTAATGTCGCTATAGCTTGCTGTTCTTTCCGCCATGTTTGTTTGTGTTGGCTTCACTATGTGACGTCACAGGAAAATGGACGGGTGTTTATAACGATGGTTAAAATCAGGCACTTTGAAGCTTTTTTTAGGGATATTGCGTGATGGGTACAATTTTGAAAAAAACTTCGAAAAATATAATAAGCAACTGGGAAATGATTTTTAATGGTTTTAACCCTTCTGAAATTGTGATAATGTTCCCCTTTAATCTAATATAAATGTATGACCACCTCATGATATTACACAATTGCCAATGCATTTGATTATTAGATTTTTTTATGTACAAATTGATAGATTGCTTTAAATTCATAAGTGCAGGTGACAAACAGATATTTAACTATTTATCTTTATCTTCGCAAACATATTTTTGTATTACAGTATTTCGTAATATAATATTTGGCATGATCAGATAATAGTAAAGTTTAAAAGATATGCATTATTTTCCGTCAAAGTTGAAGGAATAAAAGCATTTTTTGCAGGCTTTCACACGGGCCATATCTGGCCCCCAGGCCTTGAGTTTAACATCTATGCACTATACTGTATAATCTGTGTTGGCGCTAGGAATTTTCAAAATGGGGTCCTAGGGACCCAATCAAGTCATAAAATGGGGTACCACAGTACATTTTTGGGGTCCCAATTTTTTTTATAACCGTTTGAAAACAAATGATAAATGTATGCATTATCCTTTTATATCTCAAATAAACGTTACTGGGCAAGTTAGGAGAGGGAGCACTAGCATGTGCAGGAGTGTTAATAGCATGGTGGATGTTCGGTTGGCCTTGTTGAAAACATAAATAAAGAGTTGTAACAAATCGACGGCCTTGTCATTCCGACCAAAGAGCGGAACTGTAGGGACCCCCTGCCGGGTAAAGTGGAGGGTGTTACTCCCGACAATATATTGGCCCTGGAGGGAACATCTCCCCCGCGCTCCTCGACCACGGTCTGGGAGCCGACAAGCAGGAAAGGTGTAACATGATGTTTCTTGGTGCCTGATGAGGCTAGATCTTTGATAATCAGTGCACCCGGTCGTAAAGGTGTTCTTTTTATTAGCCCTTCTTTCCAGCTTCATAAGTGAGCCATTTGCTGAAAAGTGGTTCCTGGAGCCACTTTTCATTGATGCTTCGCTTCTAGAGTTTATTGCTCGCCATGACGAAAACAATAACACGCGGCAGTCCTAATACCGGAAATTCGGTATTTGTAATTGATAAAACTTACGGTGAATCAAAATTTAAGAAATTGTACCGGAAAGTTCATTACTTTGAAGTCGACCAATAAAAACGCAATAAACGAGGAAGGAAATTTGACTCGGCAAATATAAACAAAACAAAACACCGGCGGAAAGTGATAATCGATAAAAAAACAAGTAAACCGGAGTTTTGACCCGGAGAAAGCAGGGTCGGTAAAAAAAAAAAAATGTGCGTCCTGGGCACGCGGGGACTTCCAAAAGCGTCCTTTCTGATTTCAATGCGTAAAAAGACACAAAAAGTGTGTTAAAGGCCTACTGAAACCCACTACTACCGACCACGCAGTCTGATAGTTTATAAATCAATGATGAAATCTTAACATTGCAACACATGCCAATATGGCCGGGTTAGCTTACTAAAGTGCAATTTTAAATTTCGCGCGAAATATCCTGCTGAAAACGTCTCGGTATGATGACGCCGGCACGTGACGTCACGGATTGTAGAGGACATTTTGGGACAGCATGGTGGCCAGCTATTAAGTCGTCTGTTTTCATCGCAAAATTCCACAGTATTCTGGACATCTGTGTTGGTGAATCTTTTGCAATTTGTTCAATGAACAATGGAGACAGCAAAGAAGAAAGCTGTAGGTGGGAAGCGGTGTATTGCGGCCGACTGCAGCAACACAAACACAGCCGGTGTTTCATTGTTTACATTCCCGGAAGATGACAGTCAAGCTTTACCATTGGCCTGTGAAGAACTGGGACAACAGAGACTCTTACCAGGAGGACTTTGAGTTGGATGCGCAGACGCGGTACCGTGAGTACGCATGCAGCTGCGGCCTCCAAACATTTGATCGCTTGCCCGTACGTGCGTGCCGCTATGTGCATGTCACGTACGTAACTTTGGGGACTTTGGGGAAATATATGTGCTGTATGAACTTTGGGGAGGTGAACGGTACTTTGGGCTGTGGGATTGAGTGTGTTGTGCAGGTGTTTGAGTTGTATTGGCGGGTTATATGGACGGGAGGGGGGAGGTGTTTGTTATGCGGGATTAATTTGTGGCATATTAAATATAAGCCTGCTTGTGTTGTGGCTAATAGAGTATATATATGTCTTGTTTATTTACTGTTTTAGTCATTCCCAGCTGAATATCAGGTCCCACCCGCCTCTCACAGCATCTTCCCTATCTGAATCGCTCCCACTGCCCTCTAGTCCTTCACTCTCACTTTCCTCATCCACAAATCTTTCATCCTCGCTCAAATTAATGGGGAAATCGTCGCTTTCTCGGTCCGAATCGCTCTCGCTGCTGGTGGCCATGATTGTAAACAATGTGCGGATGTGAGGAGCTCCACAACCTGTGACGTCACGCTACTCGTCTGCTACTTCCGGTAGAGGCAAGGCTTTTTTATCAGCGACCAAAAGTTGCAAACTTTATCGTTGATGTTCTCTACTAAATCCTTTCAGCAAAAATATGGCAATATCGCGAAATGATCAAGTATGACGCATAGAATGGACCTGCTATCCCCGTTTAAATAAGAAAATCGCATTTCAGTAGGCCTTTAACGCCAACAGTGATAATAAATAACCTCCTCATGCTCTCTCAGGGAGAGCATGTCCCAAATTCCAAGCTGCTGCTTTGAAGCATGTTCAAAAAAATAATGCACTTTGTGACTTCAATAATAAATATGGCAGTGCCATGTTGGCATTTTTTTCCATAACTTGAATTGATTTATTTTGAAAACCTTGTTACATTGTTTAATGCATCCAGCGGGTCATCACAACAAAATTAGGCATAATAATAATTCCACGACTGTATATATCGGTATCGGTTGATATCGGAATTGGTAATTAAGAGTTGGACAATATCGGATATCGGCAAAAAAGCCATTATCGGACATCTCTATCATGGAACATAATGTGCTCATAAGTTGAGGTATTACTCGATGTGATAATGATGACATAAAATGGAAAGAACATCGGGATCTAATTTTCTTTGAATGCTTTTTCTTTGTTTGGTCAGTCATCGTTCCCCTCCAGCGGTGCTCAGACGCACTCCACAAGCTCGCAGCCTCCGGTTCCAGCTCCCCCACAAGCCATCCTGCGACTGAAGGACCAGAACCGACTCCTTACGCAGGTCTCGCAAAATCTAAGCCATCGGCACTGTTGCGTTTGCATTTCGTTGCGTGTTTAACCCCCAACCCGCTCTGCGTAGGAGGTGACGGACAAGAGCGAGCGCATCGCCCAGCTGGAGCAGGAGAAGTCGGCCCTGATAAAGCAGCTTTTCGAGGCCCGCGCCCGCAGCGTTCAGGACACCAGCACCATGGACTCCACCTTCATCTGACTCCCGCGGGAGATGCAGAGCCAAACATTCGTAAGACTGAAGCCGTTTGTCGCCGCCCCTCGTTTACCCGACTGAGCCTTTGGCGCCGATGCACCTTTGTGACACGTAAACACACCTTTTGACTGCAACTTATAACCTCTCCAGTGCACACAAGCACGTCGCCACAGAGACACTCCAACTCTTCAATTTTCTTGATTTCCTGCTGCTCAAACTACCACTTTTGCAAAAAAAAAAAAAAAAAAAAGCTAAAGGACAATTTGGGGAAGAGGTTCTCATGGAATAAAACGCCATATTTTTACAGTTAAATTACCTAAAAAAAAAAAGGGCCACACCTTTTTGTTTGATCCCTGCATCTAACTCACAGAATATACAGAGAACTTTTTACAGTATTTCCTTTCCTATCATGTGAATCCTCTCCCCTTTGTGTTGTATTTTAAATACTAAGATTTTTAAAAATAATATAGCAGCATGTTACTTTGTGTTAAAAAGACCTTACATGAGTTTTGCAATGTTATCGTACGATGGTAAGGGAGAGGAGGTCAGTTAGCCTATCAAGCCAACGCGAACCTGAAGGCTGGACAAGACAGGTTTCGAAAGTTTGCATGTGGGGAAAAGTCGACATGGTGTCGGAAACTAAAGCTCTTCTTGGATTTTTCGTTCTAAATGTGACTATTGATCGTCTGAAGAGCTCGTCAAACATGTAGCCATCCACACATTACTAGTTCGTGGCTGACAGTATAAAGAAATAATAATCGATTGTAGGTGTTTACAGGAAGTGTATGGTACTGCTCGAGGGTGGGGGGAGTCTGCATATAACATAGTTATATAGCGTTGAATGTTGTGTTTTATTGCTGCTTTAAGTATTTCATGTGAGTGAAACTCTTCCCCCGTCTCCTTTCTATTACAGGTACTTTGAATGAAATGTCAAACAATAAATATGAGCAAACAGGGTGAACAAGCTTCTGTGCTTCTTTATTCCACATTGGAACCACAGCAGCTTGAGTTGTAGCACTGGATGAGCTGCAGCAGCTTGAGAACAATGAACAATGATGCCTGCTGAGCTAACTTCAGGTACTTTTTAAGTAGGGCTGTCAAGTTAACTCGCATTACCGTATTTTTCGGACTATAAGTCGCAGTTTTTTTCATAGTTTGGCCGGGGGTGCGATTTATTCTCAGGAGCGACTTATGTGTGAAATTATTAACACATTTCCGTAAAATATCAAATAATATTATTTAGCTCATTCACGTAAGAGACTAGACGTATAAGATTTCATGGGATTTAGCGATTAGGAGTGACAGATTGTTTGGTAAACGTATAGGATGTTCTATATGTTATAGTTATTTGAATGACTCTTACCATAATATGTTACGTTAACATACCAGGCACGTTCTCAGTTGGTTATTTATGCCTCATATAACGTACACTTAATCAGCCTGTTGTTCACTATTCTTTATTTATTTTAAATTGCCTTTCAAATGTCTATTCTCTGCATACTTGCCAACCTTGAGACCTCCGATTTCGGTTCGGGGGCGTGGTTAAGAGGGGAGGAGTATATTTACAGCTAGAATTCACCAAGTCAAGTATTTCATTTTATATATATATATATATATATATATATATATATATATATATATATATATATATATATATATATATATATATATATATATAAGAAATACTTGACTTTCAGTGAATTCTAGCTATAAATATATATTTCTTTTATTATATATATATATATATATATATATATATATATAATAAAAGATATATATATATATAAAATAAAAGAAATATATATTTATAGCTAGAATTCACTGAAAGTCAAGTATTTCATATATATATATATATATATATATATATATATATATATATATACAAGAAATACTTGACTTTCAGTGAATTCTAGCTATAAATATATATTTATTTTATTATATATATATATATATATATATATATATATATAATAAAAGATATATATATATATATATATATATATATATATATATATAATAAAATAAATATATATTTATAGCTAGAATTCACTGAAAGTCAAGTATTTCTTATATATATATATATATATATATACATATATATATATATATATATATATATATATAAAGAAATACTTGACTTTTAAGTATTTCATATATATATATATATATACATATATATATATATATATATAAGAAATACTTGACAAAATACTAAGTCAAGTATTTTATTTATATATATATATATATATATATATATATATAAGAAATACTTGACTTTCAGTGAATTCTAGCTATAAATGTATATTTATTTTATTATATATATTTATATATATATATATATATATATATATATAAATACTTGAATTTCAGTGTTCATTTATTTACACATATACACACACACATAACACTCATCTACTCATTGTTGAGTTAAGGGTTGAATTGTCCATCCTTGTTCTATTCTCTGTCACTATTTTTCTAACCATGCTGAACACCCTCTATGATGATGCATTGCTGTGGCACGCACAAAAGTGCTTTCATCAAATGCACTAGATGGCAGTATTGCCCTGTTTAAGAGTGTCACAACATTGCTGTTTACGGCAGACAAACTGCTTTACGGTAGACAAAAACGTGACTGCTGTTGTTGTGTGTTGTTGCCGCGCTGGGAGGACGTTAATGAAACTGCCTAACAATAAACCCACATAAGAAACCAAGAACTGGTCCTCCATCATTCTACAGTTATAACGTGATTGGGCAGGTACGCTGTTTATATTGTGGGTTAGCGGACTCAGGTCCGCATGGACCTCAGTCCGCGTGAATTTCGGGAGATTTTCGGAAGAAAATTTGTCCCGGGAGGTTTTCGGGAGAGGCTCTGTATTTCGGGAGTCTCCCGGAAAATCCGGGAGGGTTGGCAAGTATGATTCTCGGTGTTGGGTTTTATCAAATAAATTTACCCCAAAAATGCTACCTATTCTCCAGTGCGACTTATAGTTTTATTTCCCCCTTCTTTATTATGCATTTTCGGCCGGAGCGATTTATACTCCGAAAAATACGGTAATCATCTATAAACGCAGATTAATCATGCAATTTTTTTGGGAGCGCACATGCTCCTTTACCTTAACTGTGGTTGGTTACCTGAAAGGCGGCGTGGGATGCTATGAATTAGGAGACAAATAGTTGCAAATTTGGCTTCAAAATACACCCCAATAGGACTTTGGATGAAAACCAAGGTCATTTCCATATATTGCATCAATTAATTCTCCAATCGCAGCACATGTTTAACCTCTTAAGGCCCAAGCTGTTTGTTATTTTATATTTTATATATTATTTTTTTTATTTCTCTTTGCTATTTGGGCTTATTGGACCCTAATTAGAATAAAAACTAAAAATCTTCTTTTTATATGATGTACTTAGTCCATAAGTACACAAACGTGTACTTCATGTGTAGTGACATGCACATTTTTATTTTTACACTTTGTTTTTCCAAATTCCATTGTATTTTATGCTCTCCTGACACCACCAGATAGCAGTATAAGTGTCCATATGTCGGCATAAGACCCCAATTCAGTAGTGTGGAAATTTTTTTTTAAATTGAGTCTAATCAAGCAAAAATGTCATGACCCCTCCTGCAATACCTCTGTGGAGCCCCTGTTACAGTTTCCCACAGGACTGCAATCTGGCGATTTCAAGGGTATGTGTGACCTCACTGTCTAATTTGCATAATTGGCCATATTGCTTGATAACAAAAATCATGAAAGTATTAAGTATGTTTTTATTTATGTTTTTAGATGGCTTGGAGTGGTACGTCCTTTCATATTAGCGTCCAATAAGACCAGACTTGTTGCTTTTTTTTGTTAATAGACAAACAAGAGGGGTCTGAATACTCGCTAAATATAGCAACCAAGTTGCTAAGTTGGCAACACTGATCTCACGTCTTTATTCTCTGGCAGTCCAGGTGCGTATGAGCGTTAAGAGGTGAGTGAGTTACGATCCCATCTGCTGGGATACAGCAGATGGGATCGTAACAATGTGTAATCGTAAAGATTTGTAACGACCAGCTTTATTCAGACAGTCCCATTATAATGTGTTGATGAGCAAGGGCGTAACAGCCAGCGCAGAATCTAAAGGTGGCGGTTCAAAAATATGCATGGCAGGCCGCCACACAAAAATGAATTTATGAGAATTTATGCTCTACCTTTCCACAGGGAGGACCTGACAACAATCCGAACAAGTAGAGAAGACAGACGCGCGCAAAAAGGTACCGTAATTTCCGGGCCATAGGGCGCACCGGATTAAAAGGCACACTGCTGATGAGCGGGTGTAGTCAGGTCTATTTTCATACAAAAGGCATGAGGAGGTTGAGGTGGGCAGGGTTGGGGTGGGGTGTATATTGTAGCGTCCCGGAAGAGTTAGTGCTGCAAGGGGTTCTGGGTATTTGTTCTGTTGTGTTTATGTTGTGTTACGGTGCGGATGTTCTCCCGAAATGTGTTTGTCATTTTGTTTGGTGTGGGTTCACAGTGTGGCGTATATTTGTAACAGTGTTAAAGTTGTTTATACGGCCACCCTCAGTGTGACCTGTATGGCTGTTGACCAAGTATGCCTTGCAGTCACTTGTGTGTGTGAAAAGCCGTAGATATTATGTGACTGGGCCGGCACGCAAAGGCAGTGCCTTTAAGGTTTATTAGCACTCTGTACTTCTCCTTAGGTCCGTGTACACAGCGGCGTTTTAAAAAGTCATACATTTTACTTTTTGAAACCGATACCGATAATTTCCGATATTACATTTTAAAGCATTTATCGGCCGATATTATCGGACACCTCTAATTAATATGCATTGTTTCTTGTGTAAATACATCTCGGAATGGTATGAGCCAATAGCACACCTGCAGCATGTCAATAATGAGCAGGCCTTTGTTGCGCATGAGGGACTAATGACTGGACTGACACTGCACAAAGTCTAATTGGGGTAAAAGGTCACCAGAGATGTCATTCCATAACCTTTGTCACCTGGATTGTGTCAAAAACATGTCAGCCTGGCGTAACACCCTCCAAAGTGTTACGGCAAATTGAATCATGAGTGACTTTTCTGGACGGTTGCATCAGTTGTTTACTGCCAATTTTCCGTCAGGCCCCATTGCTTGGTTGCATCATTGCCAATCGGTGTTGAATGGATGACGGCTTGCCACGACACGTCCCACCACGCGGCGCCTGCTGCGTGCAAACCCCCGACCCCACCCCCCGCCTTCCCTTTTTATTCTTTCCACCTGCATCGTTTTCCACACTTTCATCCAAGTGTCATTGTTTGAAAGTGTATATTTGTGTTTATCTGCCAGGGTGTGCACAGGCCCAAAAAGACAAGATAGTGGTGATTGCCAGCGTCCCGACGATCTGATTGGATGATGGATGGATGGAGCAGCAGATCCCTGAAGTGCTGAAGTGTTGGTACATCTTCCGCAAGGAGGCAGTAAATCAGGATGTCTGCGCACTGAGATGAACATACGGAGGAATTGCAAAGTTTAGTTCCATTTTTGGTTCATTCATTCAGAAGGTAAGTCTCTTTTTTTCAAATTGTTTACACATTTTTTTGCACGATTAGATGTTTAAAAAACAACCCTAATATTTAAATATTTAACTTTTGGTGTACATTGCAAGACTTTTAAAAACTTTGCTTTTTTTTTTTTCATTTAAAATTGTATTTAAATTGTATTTTATTATTATTATCATTTTGACATTGTGTGCCTTTTTTAAATTCTAGTTCCTAATTGATTATCATTATTCTGATACTGCTTTTTGAATGGTTTCGGTATTATTATATATTTTTTTATATTTCTTTACTCATTGGCAGGGTATAAAAATAATATATTTTGCAGAATATATATTTATACGTTTATAAATATATGTATTTTTTTTTTTTTTTTGCTGCAGCTGTTACATATACTGTAATATTGTACATGGTAATTGGGATTTGTTACATATTGTATATACTATATAAAAATATAATATGATATAACAATATAATATATCAGTATACTGTATATATAATATGTAAATATTACATATATGTTATATTTTATATCGCTACTATGCTACTTTATACCTGCATTATCCTTTCCATCCTTACCCTTTCCATCCTTTGTAAGTGAGCTACTGTGTGGCACAATTTCCCTTGTGGATCAATAACGTTTGTCTAAGTCTATATAAGTTACCTAATCAAACATTTTATGCAAATACATGAAATGTATATTTTTAGTCTTTTAAATGTTTTTGTTTTTGTTTTCTCAATTTGTGGTCATTTGTAGGTAATTTGGAAAAAAATATCATTTTAGACCCTCAGTCAAGCTTGCTAAAAAAACATAGCCTGAATAAATTAAATATATATTTGTGATATCATCTTTTGTTGTACATTTTTATGTAATTATTTTATGGCTTTTTAAACCATTTTTAAATGTGCTTTTTTTTTTTTAAAGTAATAATGTCATGTTTATAAAAGGAATGCTTTAAAAAGCAATTAAATTGGAAATAACATGAATACATATAGAAAATAATGATATAATTATATGTAAAATGGTTTTATATTTGTATTTTTTTAAATAAAAAAAAATGTAAAGACTTTTTCATCTAAAGAAAAATGTTTATGGAATTTTTATCACTTTTAAAAATTTTGGAAAAAGGTTATTTTTACAGTTTGACACATTTGTCAAATGGGATAAATGCTAAAAAAAATCACAATATTTATAAAAGCAATTTATTTTATTTAATATTTTATTTGATCTATTAAAAAAAAAAAGTATTTTAACTCCACATTCAAATTACATGATGGAAAATAAGCCCAACACAAAAAAATTCTCATTGATTTTTTTCCCCAAACTTTTCCTGACTACTTCTTCCTCCTTCAGCCACTAAGTGGCTGTCATCCCACCCTGTATTCCAGACTATAGTGACACACAGTGACTTTATCCGTCCGCTTTTCCTCCATAAAAACAGCGTGACAGTCCAGACACATACTATATGCGGCTTTACACTCACACAAGTGAATGCAATCCATACTTGGTCAGCAGCCATACAGGTCACACTGAGGGTGGCCGTACAAACAACATTAACAACTGTCACAAATATGCGCCACACTGTGAACCCACACCAAACAAGAATGACACATAAACGTAACACAACATAAACACAACACAACAAATACCCAGAACCCCTTGCAGCACTAACACTTCCGGGACGCTACAATATACACCCCCGCTACCACCAAACCCCGCCCCCGCCTACCAAGTTAATGTTGATATTTACCTCAGAAGGCTGCAAATAGAAAAGAGGCATTCAATTTTTTTATTTAAATTTTATTTAATATACCATTGATGTTCTTTCGTTTGTTTTTTGAAAGCTGATTTTGCACTATTAAGTTATATAAACGTTGCTTGTTTCATATTCAGTGTTAAAGCAAATCAGTGTAGCAAACTGAGCAATATTTAAGGTTTATTCATGCACTTTCTCTTGCTACTTCAAGGCTTGAATGTTTGATTCATTCATTATTGTTGTTTTATTTTCAAATGTATTATTAGCCTGTGGAAAAAGTTTATTTTGATATTTACCTCAGAAGGCTGCAAATAGAAAAGAGGCATTCAAAACTCCTCTCTGAGCTGCCACCTTACCGTGGTAGAGGAGTTTGCGTGTCCCAATGATCCTAGGAGCTATGTTGTCCGGGGGTTTTTATGCCCCCTGGTAGGGTCTCCCAAGGCAAACTGGTCCTAGGTGAGGGATCAGACAAAGAGCAGCTCGAAGACCTCGATGAAGAACACAAATCAAGGACCCAGATTTCCCTCGCCCGGACGCGGGTCACCGGGGCCCCCCTCTGGAGCCAGGCCCGGAGGTGGGGCACGATGGCGAGCGCCTGGTGGCCGGGCCTGTCCCCATGGGGCCCGGCCGGGCACAGCCCGAAGAGGCAACGTGGGTCCCCCCTCCAATGGGCTCACCACCCATAGCAGGGGCCATAGAGGTCGGGTGCAGTGTGAGCTGGGCGGCAGCCGAGGGCAGGGCACTTGGCGGTCCGATCCTCGGCTACATAAGCTGGCTCTTGGGACGTGGAACGTCACTTCGCTGGGGGGGAAGGAGCCTGAGCTAGTGCGTGAGGTGGAGAAGTTCCGGCTAGATATAGTCGGACTCACTTCGACGCACAGCAAGGGCTCTGGAACCACTTCTCTTGAGAGGGGCTGGACTCTCTTCCACTCTGGCGTTGCCGGCAGTGAGAGGCGACGGGCTGGGGTGGCAATTCTTGTTGCCCCTCGGCTCAAAGCCTGCACGTTGGAGTTCAACCCGGTGGACGAGAGGGTAGCTTCCCTCCGCCTTCGGGTGGGGGGACGGGTCCTGACTGTTGTTTGCGTTTACGCGCCAAACAGCAGCTCAGAGTACCCACCCTTTTTGGATTCACTCGAGGGAGTACTGGAGAGTGCTCCCCCGGGTGATTCCCTCGTTCTACTGGGGGACTTCAACGCTCATGTTGGCAGCGACAGTGAAACCTGGAGAGGTGTGATTGGGAAGAATGGCCGCCCGGATCTGAACCCGAGTGGTGTTCTGTTATTGGACTTTTGTGCTCGTCACAGATTGTCGATAACAAACACCATGTTCAAACATAAGGGTGTCCATATGTGCACTTGGCACCAGGACACCCTAGGCCGCAGTTCCATGATCGACTTTGTAGTTGTGTCATCGGATTTGCGGCCTCATGTTTTGGACACTCGGGTGAAGAGAGGGGCGGAGCTTTCTACCGATCACCACCTGGTGGTGAGTTGGCTGCGATGGTGGGGGAGGATGCCGGACAGACCTGGCAGGCCCAAACGCATTGTGAGGGTTTGCTGGGAACGCCTGGCAGAGTCTCCTGTCAGAGAGAGTTTCAATTCCCACCTCCGGAAGAACTTTGAACATGTCACGAGGGAGGTGCTGGACATTGAGTCCGAGTGGACAATGTTCCGTACCTCTATTGTCGAGGCGGCCGATTGGAGCTGTGGCCGCAAGGTGGTTGGTGCCTGTCGTGGCGGTAATCCTAGAACCCGTTGGTGGACGCCGGCGGTGAGGGATGCCGTCAGGCTGAAGAAGGAGTCCTATCGGGTTCTTTTGGCTCATGGGACTCCTGAGGCAGCAGACAGGTACCGACAGGCCAAGCGGTGTGCGGCTTCAGCGGTCGCGGAGGCAAAAACTCGGACATGGGAGGAGTTCGGGGAGGCCATGGAAAAAGACTTCCGGACGGCTTCGAAGCAATTCTGGACCACCATCCGCCGCCTCAGGAAGGGGAAGCAGTGCAGTGTCAACACCGTGTATGGTGGGGATGGTGCTCTGCTGACCTCGACTGCGGATGTTGTGGATCGGTGGAGGGAATACTTCGAAGACCTCCTCAATCCTACCAGCACGTCTTCCTATAAGGAAGCAGGGCCTGGGGAATCTGTGGTGGGCTCTCCTATTTCTGGGGCTGAGGTTGCCGAGGTAGTTAAAAAGCTCCTCGGTGGCAAGGCCCCGGGGGTGGATGAGATCCGCCCGGAGTTCCTTAAGGCTCTGGATGTTGTGGGGCTGTCTTGGTTGACAAGACTCTGCAACATCGCGTGGACATCGGGGGCGGTACCTCTGGATTGGCAGACCGGGGTGGTGGTTCCTCTCTTTAAGAAGGGGAACCGGAGGGTGTGTTCCAACTATCGTGGGATCACACTCCTCAGCCTTCCCGGTAAGGTCTATTCAGGTGTACTGGAGAGGAGGCTACGCCGGATAGTCGAACCTCGGATTCAGGAGGAACAGTGTGGTTTTCGTCCTGGTCGTGGAACTGTGGACCAGCTCTATACTCTCGGCAGGGTCCTTGAGGGTGCATGGGAGTTTGCCCAACCAGTCTACATGTGCTTTGTGGACTTGGAGAAGGCATTCGACCGTGTACCCCGGGAAGTCCTGTGGGGAGTGCTCAGAGAGTATGGGGTAACGGACTGTCTTATTGTGGCAGTTCGCTCCCTGTATAATCAGTGTCAGAACTTGGTCCGCATTGCCGGCAGTAAGTCGGACACGTTTCCAGTGAGGGTTGGACTCCGCCAAGGCTGCCCTTTGTCACCGATTCTGTTCATAACCTTTATGGACAGAATTTCTAGGCGCAGTCAGGGCGTTGAGGGGATCTGGTTTGGTGGCTGCAGGATTAGGTCACTGCTATTTGCAGATGATGTGGTCCTGATGGCTTCCTCCGGCCAAGATCTTCAGCTCTCACTGGATCGGTTCGCAGCCGAGTGTGAAGCGACTGGGATGGGAATCAGCACCTCCAAGTCCGAGTCCATGGTTCTCTCCCGGAAAAGGGTGGAGTGCCATCTCCGGGTTGGGGAGGAGATCTTGCCCCAAGTGGAGGAGTTCAAGTACCTCGGAGTCTTGTTCACGAGTGGGGGAGGAGTTGATCGTGAGATCGACAGGCGGATCGGTGCGGCGTCTTCAGTAATGCGGACGCTGTATCGATCCGTTGTGGTGAAGAAGGAGCTGAGCCGGAAGGCAAAGCTCTCGATTTACCGGTCGATCTACATTCCCATCCTCACCTATGGTCAAGAGCTTTGGGTCATGACCGAAAGGACAAGATCACGGGTACAAGCGGCCGAAATGAGTTTCCTCCGCCGAGTGGCGGGGCTCTCCCTTAGAGATAGGGTGAGAAGCTCTGTCATTCGGAGGGAGCTCAAAGTAAAGCCGCTGCTCCTCCACATCGAGAGGAGCCAGATGAGGTGGCTCGGGCATCTGGTCAGGATGCCACCCGAACGCCTCCCTAGGAAGGTGTTTCGGGCACGTCCGACCGGTAGGAGGCCACGGGGAAGACCCAGGACACGCTGGGAAGACTATCTCTCCCGGCTGGCCTGGGAACGCCTCGGGATCCCCCGGGAGGAGCTGGACGAAGTGGCTGGGGAGAGGGAAGTCTGGGCTTCCCTGCTTAAGCTGCTGCCCCCGCGACCCGACCTCGGATAAGCGGAAGAAGATGGATGGATGGATGGCATTCAATTTTTATTAAAATTGTATTTGATATGCCATTGATATTTTTTTTATTATTATTAATATTATTTGAAACTCGATTTTGCATGTCACTATAAAGTTATATAAGCCTTGCTTGTTCGATATTCAATGCAAAACTTGTTTGGGTCCCTATTAAAATGTTAATTTGTGTGGTTGGGGGCGTGGTTAAGAGGGGAGGAGTATATTAACAGCTAGAATTCACCAAGTCAAGTATTTCATACACACACACATACATATATATATATATATATATATATATATATATATATATATATATATACATATATATATATACACACACATATATATATATATATATATATATATATATATATATATACATATATATATACACACATATATATATATATATATATATATATATATACATCCTGAAAATATGCAAACAAAACTGTGTTTAGATAATTGATACTTCAAACTTGCATAAATAAATATTAAGGAATATAACATAACTTGGCTTCTGAGAGCTTCAAAATGTAATGAATAAAATGCTAAAGTTGTTGATAAACAAGCAATTATTTTAATAATTAAATATGGTCATTTTAAATGAATTATTATGATAATTTAAAATTAATTATTTCAAATATGTTTATTTTAACAATGTATAATTCTATGGCTGGATGTAATAAGGAGTCAGAAAAAATACAAATAAAAATACAATTAATTTTGATGTTTTTATCAAAATATAGTAAAAATGTATTTAGTTATTTAAAAAAAATAAATATATATATATATATATATTTATTTTTAGGTAAGATAAACATAATAATACAATTTGTCTCTAGTCTGGATGATTTAGTTTTTGTCACCCTGTTGTTCTCCCGTCGTGAAAAAAGGCTGTCCTCACTCAGGTCCTCATGGAGCTGGAGGGGGCGTGGCCTCCAGCTCCGGCTGAAAATCGGGAGATTTTCGGGAGAATATTTGTCCCGGGACGTTTTCGGGAGAGGCGCTGAATTTCGGGAGTCTCCCAGAAAATTCAGGAGGGTTGGCAAGTATGTGTAAATGGTAAATAAAAACAGAATACAATGATTTGCAAATCCTTTTCAACTTATATTCAATAGAATAAACTGCAAAGACAATATATTTAATGTTCAAACTGAGAAACTTAATTTTTTTCCCCAAATAATCATTAACTTAGAATTTAATGGCGGCAACACATTGGAAAAAAAGTTGGCACAGAACACTTTTCCACTTTGCATCAGTCCATCTTAGATGAGCTCGGGCCCAGCGAAGCCGGCGGCGTTTCTGGGTGTTGTTGATAAATGGCTTCCACTTTGCATAGTAGAGTTTTAACTTGCACTTACAGATGTAGCGACCAACTGTAGTTACTGACAGTGGTTTTCTGAAGTGTTCATGAGGACATGTGGTGATATCCTTTACACACCGATGTCGCTTTTTGATGCAGTACCGCCTGAGGGTTCAAAGGTCCGTAATATCATCGCTTACGTGCAGTGATTTCTCCAGATTTTCTGAACCTTTTGATGATATTACAGACCGTAGATGGTGAAATCCCTAAATTCCTTGCAATAGCTCGTTGAGAAATGTTGTTCTTAAACTGTTCAACAATTTGCTCACGCATTTGTTAACAAAGTGGTGACCCTCGCCCCATCCTTGTTTGTGAATGACTGAGCATTTCATGGAAGCTGCTTTTTTATACCCAATCATGGCACCCACCTGTTCCCAATTAGCCTGTTCACCTGTGGGATGTTCCAAAGAAGTGTTTGATGAGCATTCCTCAACTTTCTCAATCTTTTTTGCCACTTGTGCCAGCTTTTTTGAAACACGTTGCAGGCATCAAATTCCAAATGAGCTAATATTTGCAAACAATAACAAAGTTTTCCAGTTCGAACGTTAACTATCTTGTCTTTGCAGTCTATTCAATTGAATATAAGTTGAAAAGGATTTGCAAATCATTGTATTCTGTTTTTATTGACCATTTACACAACGTGCCGACTTCACTGGTTTTGGGGTTTGTACCCCTGCATTCAAAGTGTTGGTGTGGAACTCACAACTCTACTGTTGTTTACAATGAACTCATCATCGGTATTAATGCTGACTGAGCAGTTTTAACTTCATCGCTATGGCAACAGTGGTTCTGATGCTGTGTTGTTCATTCGCTTCCACATTCCCATGCACTCCTAACCATTATTAAGGTATGATAATGAAGTTTAGAATGTCCAATGCAGACCTGGGCAAATTAAGGTCCTTGGGCCACATGCGGCCCATTAAGTGTTTCAATCTGGCCCGCCGGACATTCCAAAATAAAACTGTAGCTGCTATTATGATGTCCAGTGATGTTTTCAAATGACCGTAAGTCTTGAACTATACAAAGTATTTCAATGGTTGGAATCTGCGCTTTTGCATGATATACTAGTTTCTATGGTAATCAGAATCAGAATCAGAATCATACTTTATTAATCCCTGAGGGGAAATTAAAATTTTCAGCACAATCCCATTCAAGGTCGGACAAACATTACAGGGAGACAGAACAGGATCGCTGTCGGGTCTGCCAACTTTCGGCGCCCCTTACAAAAGGGGGGTGAGAAGAAAAAAGAAATCGGTCTAAGCCTGGGCCCCTGGAGAGGGGGTCCAGACTGAGGGCAAGGGAAAAAACAACTCATAGCCATAGCACACATCCCTCTTACATGTGTGTAAGAGGGATACATCAAAGAACACAAAGGACATTAAAGACATTAAAAGAGCAGAGCTGATGCAACCAGCCACTTCTACACACAGCTATGAATAAAAAGTAAAAGAAACATATACACTGTGGTGGCCTCTGCGGTGTTCCACGGCATCGTCTGCTGGGGTGAGGGGAGCACGGCCAGAGACAGGAGCGGACCCAACAAAGCAACCAAGAGAGTTGACTCCACTCTCGGCCGCCCACTAACTCGTCCAGTGGATGAGCGAGGATACATCTGAGGAGACTAATCTAAGTCACAGCAGCTCAGACGAGGTACCAAGTAGTGTAGGTGGGGAGCGTTTCCACAGAGTGTTTCCAGAGCGGGTCAGCCTGAAATGCCGGTGTCAGGGACAGACGCGGAAGGAGATTTTTACAACAAAGTTCTAAAGCTTAGTGATATATAAGATACATTAGATTGTAGGTGGGGTTTTTTTTTTACCCTTCGCGTTCATATTTCGCTGAGTTTGTTGATTGAAAGGGGCTTCATATCCCTGTTAGACCCCTCGTTGTAAAATTACAACGTTACCTTTAACCATCCTAAAAAACAATCTGTTATATATATATATATTTTTTTTTCCACCACATTTACATAGTGTTGTGTTTGGACCAGATGTTCCTCCAAGGGAATTTAAGTTACTGGTCAATCCCAAGTTCTTTTGCTGACATATAAGCTGAGTTTGAATTATCACCAGAACAGAATAGGTATTTTGTCATTTATTTTCAAAGCTTTGAAGAGACCAGCCTAGGACAACATATTCAATTGCGCAGCCAAGTTGATCTGTAAACCTCACGGAAGTGCTGTGTTCTTCAATATGTCCCTCGCCCCCACCCTCCAGAAGTAGTACACGAGTCAATTGTTCTACTCTGAGAAGAGACAGGATAAGTTAAGAAAAAGGAGTATTGCTACTCCCTGCATTCCGAGCTCAAGGTAGTCCACAGTGTACCCTCGGTCATGAGATGGAGAAAAAATAGAAAGAGCACAAAGAGAAAACACTAGTTATAACTCTTAAATATGGATGTATGTAGATATCTATCTTCGTCAATAGTCATTGGGTCCTATTGTTCAGTCTCACAATGCTATTGGATCGTACATTTGTTTCTAAGTCCCGCCTTCTGGCCATGAACTCACACACCCTCTTAAGGTTTCCTTCGAACAACATCTATTTGTTTCATTGGACCGGATTCATCAGATTTAAGTAAGTAAAATGTCTTTTATATTTTTTTTGGTTGTTATTACAATGTCTAGAGCAGTGGTTCTCAAATGGGGGTACGCGTAACCCCAGGGGGTACTTGAAGGTATGCCCAGGGGTACGTGAATTTTTTTTTAAATATTCTAAAAAATAGCAACAATTCAAAAATCCTTTATAAATATATTTATTGAATAATACTTCAACAAAATATGAATGTAAGTTCATAAACTCAGTGAAGCACAAGCTCAGGTTTCTCACTAAAATGTTGTCGCAATTGTTGGATATTAATTTAAACCATAATCAAGCATGCATCACTATAGCTCTTGTCTCAAAGTAGGTGTACTGTCACCACCTGTCACATCACGCCCTGACCTTTTTGGAGTTTGTTGGTGTTTTCCTGTGTGTAGTGTTTTAGTTCTTGTCTTGCGCTCCTATTTTGGTGTCTTTTCCTCTTTATTTGGTATTTTCTTGTAGCAGTTTCATGTCTTCCTTTGAGCGATATTTCCCGCATCTACTTTGTTTTAGCAATCAAGAATATTTCAGTTGTTTTTTATCCTTCTTTGTGGGGACATTGTTGATTGTCATGTCATGTTCGGATGTACATTGTGGACGCCGTCTTTGCTCCGCTTTTTGACTGATTGAATTGATTGAAGCTTTTATTAGTAGATTGCACAGTACAGTACATATTCCGTACAATTGACCACTAAATGGTAACACCCGAATAGGTTTTTCAGCTTGTTTAAGTCGGGGTCCACGTAAATCAATTCATGGTACGCAGTAAGTCTTTGCTGTCGTCCAGCATTCTGTTTTTGTTTACTTTGTAGCCAGTTCGGTTTTAGTTTCGTTCTGCATAGCCATCCCTAAGCTTCAATGCCTTTTCTTAGGGGCACTCACCTTTTGTTTATTTTTGGTTTAAGCTTTAAACACCTTTTTACCTCCACGCTGCCTCCCGCTGTTTCCCACATTTACAAAGCAATTAGCTACCGGCTGCCACCTACTGATATGGAAGAGTATTACACGGTTACTCTGCCAAGCTCTTGACAGCACTGACACTCAACAACAACACATCATTTGCAGACTATAATTACTAGTTTGCGAAAATATTTTTAGCCCAAATAGGTGAATTTAGATCATCTCCCACGGCACACCAGACTGTATCTCACGGCACAGTGGCTGAAAAACACTGGTCTAGAGCATGTACATATGTTTTTGTGGAACAGATGCATCAAATTTCATTTAGAGCTTGTTATATAATTGTTGCAATTATACAACATTGGGTGAATGTGGTAGTCGAATAGCTGGCTTGTTGCAGTGGGCTCAAACAGGTTGTATTTCCTCCACTACACCACTGCCTGAAGTATTTTCTCTATACATGGATAGTATACATTCTACCCTTGTGTTGTGTTCTGGTCAAATTTGACCGATTTAAAAGTTTTATCTCTAAAAAATGTAGTTAATTGATCAGCCTGATCTAAAATTCCATAACTTCAGTTCTGGGGAAACGAATTTTCCGGACTGTATGGATGTAATAGGGGTATGCATGTTTTCCTTTTGGTATGATAATTAGAGCCATTAAGCCATTTACATTTACATTGATGGAATTTGGACACTTTTGTCCAAAGCGACTTACCAGGCAGACACTATTGTCTACCCTGAGAATTTGGTCCACCACCTGTTGCTGATGTGATGCCACGCAACAGATTCCAATCCCTGTTGATGTCATTACATTTTGTAGACAACATGACAGTATCTGAGACGGAAAAGAAAGACAAACTATGGAAACTCAGACTCTTGAGAGATATGCTTGCAGGTGGTACCAGAAGAGCACAACTCTGTGGATGAGATGATGCTGCTGCAGACACTGCAATACACCAACACACAATGCAGAAAATGTGATGCTCGCCTTTGTTTTACAGACGACAGGGACTGTTTTTAGGACTTTCACCACCAATGAAAGTCTTCATGACCATTGTCATGAAAAGAAAATAAGAGGGGGGGAAAAAGCGTTTAAGAATTTTATCTTGTTTCATATTTTTTATATTTTTATATTATATCATAAAAATATAATTAATGTGTGATTATTATTAATAGTATATACCGTTGGGGGGGATAAGTAAGCAATCAACCCTGCAAATGAACCCTTAGTTGTTCAGACAACGTGAGTACAAATACAGAAATTCTGCTCCCGTCAAAGCTCAATGTTGCAATATTACAACATTTCTCTAAAAACATACATAAACATTTTTTTTGTTTTTAACTCTTCAATTTCTGCATCAAATTCCTCCTACAACAACATCTGAAAGGTCACATTTTTTTTTTTAGGTTTTTCTATATTTGGGTCTTACAGGGTTAATTTGTCAATATTCAGTGTTTTATCGTTCATAGTTAATATTGTAAATCCCACATTCTTTATTTTCATGTACAAACCCCGTTTCCATATGAGTTGGGAAATTGTGTTGGATGTAAATATAAACGGAATACAATGATTTGCAAATGCTTTTCAACCCATATTCAATTGAATGCACTACAAAGACAAGATATTTGATGTTCAAACTCATAAACTTTATTTTTGTTGTTGCAAATAATCATTAACTAAGAATTTCATGGCTGCAACAACTGCCAAAGTAGTTGGGAAAGGGCATGTTCACCACTGTGTTACATGGCCTTTCCTTTTAACAAGACTCCGTAAACGTTTGGGAACTGAGGAGACACATTTTTTAAGCTTCTTAGGTGGAATTCTTTCCCATTCTTGCTTGATGTACAGCTTAAGTTGTTCAACAGTCCGGGGGTCTCCGTTGTGGTATTTTAGGCTTCATAATGCGCCACACATTTTCAATGGGAGACAGGTCTGGACTACAGGCAGGCCAGTCTAGTACCCGCACTCTTTTACTATGAAGCCACGTTGATGTAACACGTGGCTTGGCATTGTCTTGCTGAAATAAGCAGGGGCGTCCATGGTAACGTTGCTTGGATGGCATCATATGTTGCTCCAAAACCTGTATGTACCTTTCAGCATTAATGGCACCTTCACAGATGTGTAAGTTACCCATGTCTTGGGCACTAATACACCCCCATACCATCACAGATGCTGGCTTTTCAACTTTGCGCCTATAACAGTCCGGATGGTTCTTTTCCTCTTTGGTCCGGAGGACACGACGTCCACAGTTTCCAAAAACAATTTGAAATGTGGACTCGTCAGACCACAGAACACTTTTCCACTCTCTATCAGTCCATCTTAGATGAGCTCAGGCCCAGTGAAGCCGACGGCGTTTCTGGGTGTTGTTGATAAACAGTTTTCACCTTGCATAGGAGAGTTTTAACTTGCACTTACAGGTAGCAACCAACTGTAGTTACTGAAAGTGGTTTTCTGAAGTGTTCCTGAGCCCATGTGGTGATATCCTTTACACACTGATGTCGCTTGTTGATGCCGTACAACCCGAGGGATCGAAGGTCACGGGCTTAGCTGCTTACGTGCAGTGATTTCTCCAGATTCTCTGAACCCTTTGATGATATTACGGACCGTAGATGGTGAAATCCGTAAATTCCTTGCAATAGCTGGTTGAGAAAGGTTTTTCTTAAACTGTTCAACAATTTGCTCACGCATTTGTTGACAAAGTGGTGACCCTCGCCCCATCCTTGTTTGTGAATGACTGAGCATTTCATGGAATCTACTTTTATACCCAATCATGGCACCCACCTGTTCCCAATTTGCCTGTTCGCCTGTGGGATGTTCCAAATTTTTTTTAGATGAGCATTCCTCAACTTTATCAGTATTTATTGCCACCTTTCCGAACTTCTTTGTCATGTGTTGCTGGCATCAAATTCTAACGTTAATGACTATTTGCAAAAAAAAAAAAAGTTTATCAGTTTGAACATCAAATATGTTGTCTTTGTAGCATATTCAACTGAATATAGGTTGAAAATGATTCGCAAATCATTGTATTCCGTTTATATTTACATCTAACACAATTTCCCAACTCATATGGAAACGGGGTTTGTACATTCTGGTTGTCTCATTCGGTAAACAATTTCAAATTCCATTCCGTTTTTTCAGGCGGTCTGTCATAACGTTTTTAGCTTTCAATCAGACATTATTGTGAGGTTTTGTATTAGTGCTCCTAAAAATAGAAATACCGGCCCCCAGACACAATTTTTTCTCTACATTTGCCCAAGCCTGTATTAGATTGTAGGTTGGGTTTGTTTACCCTTCGCATTCATATTTCGCTGTGTTTGTTGCATTTTTGTTGTGTTTTGCTTGATTGTAAAATATGTCGATTGAAAGGGGGTGTGACGTTCATATGTTGTCAATATTCAGTGTTTTATCTGTGATAGTTAATATTGTAAATCCCACATTCTTTATTTTCATGTACATTCTGGTTGTCTCATACAGTAAAAAAATTTCAAATTACATTCCGTTTTTTAAGGCGGTCTGTCATAACGTTTTTAGCTTTCAATCAGACATTATTGTGAGGTTTTGTATTAGTGCTCCTAAAAATAGAAATAACGGCCCCCAGTCATACTTGCCAACTCTCCCGATTTCCCCGGGAGACTCCCGAATATCAGTGCCCCTCCCGAAAATCTCCCGGGGCAACCATTCTCCTGAATTTCTCCCGATTTCCACCCAGACAACAATATTGAGGGCGTGTCTTAAAGGCACTGCCTTTAGCGTCCACTACAACCTGTCGTCACGTCCGCTTTTCCTCCATATAAACAGCGTGCCGGCCCAGTCACATTATATATGCGGCTTTTACACACACACGTAAGTGAATGCAAGGCATACTTGGTCAACAGCAACGTTCCCTTTAAGGTGCGCACTGCTCACGCGTCCTCTGCGCACAGCAAATCTATGCCGCGCAAAAAATCTAATCCCACTCTGAACAAAATAAAATATTGTTTTGTATGATTTTTGCAATGCAACTGTGAGTAACAGGTGACGAAAGGCGGCCACAACGGATAGAACAATGTTTGTCAACACTTAAATTATTGTAACGTCTGTGGAGACACTTAAAGGAGGACAGGAATTCCATCGGTCCCTTTATTTAGCGAAATTGTTTGTCGGCCATAACCACACCAAAACAATGTGTAAAATACTTTTATCTAGCAAAACTGGTCGTTGTCTAGCGTACAAACCAAGCCAAAAGCAACTCTTTGTCATCTGTTATATCAACAGCAGCCGCTTGCTCTCTCTCACTTGCACCAACACATACATTATGGCAATTAGCCACTGGTGCGTTTAAGGCCACACAAAAAGTTGGACAACTCCAACACTACACGTAAAGTGTAAATTTCAGGTCGTTTTACTATGACTCCGCAATCAGTGTGCTTATTCTACTGTCATTTGTTAAGACTGCTATTTTTTGGATATTAATCATGAAATGATGTTACAGGACTACATAATTGCTAATAAAAATATTTATTTTACGGACAGAAAGTTAATAAGCACTTCATCACATGTGAATGTTTAAGGGGAACTAAATGTGATCTCTGAAAGGGGTACACAATCTTTCCAAAGCAGGACCCCCACCCAGGCATAAAATACTATAGTGCATAGCTGATTAAAAAAACAAAACAATATCTAAGTGGGCCAAATCACATATATTAGAAAATAATCTCTTGAAATTGACTAGTCACTTGATTATAATAATAAGACATTTAAATTGTTATGTCAGGTTTGAGACGATTGTGCTGCTGATATGGCCACAGTCAGTGTGCACGTCTGTATTCCCCTGAATGCTCAGGGTGTTTGTGCGTTTGCTCACACACATGAAAAATTAGAGGGAACATTGGTCAACAGCCATACAGGTCACACTGAGGGTGGCCGTATAAACAGCTTTAACACTGTTACAAATATGCGCCACACTGTGAACCCACACCAAACAAGAATGACAAACACATTTCGGGAGAACATCCGCACCGTAACACAACAGAACAAATACCCAGAAGCACTAACTCTTCCGGGACGCTACAATATATACCCCCCTCTCCCCCCAACCCTGCCCACCTCAACCTCCTCAAGCTCTCTCAGGGAGAATATGTCCCAAATTCCAAGCTGCTGTTTTGAGGCATGTTAAAAAAAAAAAAAAGCACTTTGTGACTTCAATAATAAATATGGCAGTGCCATGTTGGCACTTTTTTCCATAACTTGAGTTGATTTATTTTGGAAAACCTTATTACATTGTTTAATGCATCACAACAAAATTAGGCATAATAATGTGTTAATTCCACGACTGTATATATCGGTATCGGTTGATATCGGAATCGGTAATTAAGAGTTGGACAATATCGGAATATTGGCAAAAAAGCCATTATCGAACATCTCTAGCAGTGACGTGCGGTGAGGTTGATGGCTGGTGAGGCACTGACTTCATCACAGTCAGATTTACAAACATATGAACCCTAAAGAGTATCTTATTCACCATTTGATTGGCAGCAGTTAACGGGTTATGTTTAAAAGCTCATATCAGCATTCTTCCCTGCTTGGCACTCAGCATCAAGGGTTGGAATTGGGGGTTAAATCACCAAAAATGATTCCCAGGCGCGGCGCCGCTGCTGCCCACTGCTCCCCTCACCTCCCAGGGGGTGATCAAGGGGATGGGTCAAATGCAGACGACAAATTTCATTACACCTAGTGTGTGTGTGACCATCATTGGTACTTTAACTTAACTTTAACTTTACACATACAAACTGTAGCACACAAAAAAGCACATTTAATAAAAAAATGTTATTATGGTCTTACCTTTACTTAGAAATGAAGTCCATGCGCCGCAACTAAAGCCCTCACTTAAACTTTCCACGTGCAAGATTGAATCTATTTAGAAAAGTGTAACCGAGGGTTTATAAATGAAATTAAGGACCAGATAGAGAGACGTTGAAATATAAAGTGCATGCCAACGATGCTGTTGTCGCTTTGAAATAGTTTGGTTTCTCGTATTTTCTGGACTATAAGGCGCACTTAAAATCCTTTCATTTTCTCAAAACTTGACAGTGCGCCTTATAAACCCGGTGCACCTAATGTACGGAATAAATTTGGTTGTGCTTACCGACCTCGAAGCTAAGAGTCCCTGTCGTCTGTAAAACAAAGGCGAACATCACCCCCCGTTTCCCGAATTCAAAGGTCTCAAGGTTTCAAGTATGGCCCCCAGACACATTTTTTTCTCTAAATTTGCCCCGCTGAGGCAAAATAATTACCCAGGCCTGGTCTAATGTGTGTTTTTTTTGTGTGTGTGATTTCAGTTCCTCCAGCCACGTCGCCGCCATGGTGGCGGTCTTCCTCAACCTGTCGGTGCTTTTCATCGCGCAGCGCCCTGTCAACGACACGCCGTCGGAGAAGACGGTGTACGAGGGCTGCAGGGACATGCCGGCCGTCCTCATCTGGTACCTGGGCCTGCAGTTCATCAACATGTTCCTGGGCATACCGGCCAACATCATGGTGCTGTGGCTCATCCACAAGAACAAGGGCGACTCGTCCACGTCGGACATCTTCATCATGCACCTGGCCGTGCTGGACGTCCTCTTCTGCCTCATCCCTCCCTTGGAGCTGGCCAACATCATCTTCCTCACCACCAGCAGCACCTGGTACGTGCTGCGCTTCTTCTACGGCATGAAGGACTCCTCGCCGCTCTTCCTCTCCTGCATCTGCCTGGACCGCTACGTGGCCGTGGCGCACCCCATCACCTTCACCCGGCTGAAGGACCGCCAGCACCGGGCGGCCCTCGCCGTGCTGGTGTGGCTGGTCACGCTGGCGTACGCCGCCGCCAAGTGCGTGGGCAACATCGTCAACTTCGAGAAGGTCTTCACGGCCATGATCCTCGCCGCCTTCGCCCTCATGGTGTTCTGTAACATCGCCATCCTGTGGCTGCTGCAGCAGTCCGGGCCCGGCCGGGACGAGATGCACCCGGTGAAGAAGAGGGCCTTCAAGATGGTGCTCATCATCTTAGCCATCATCGTGTTCAACTACTTCCCGCCCGTGGCGCTGTTCCCCTTCCAGCACTACTTCTCGCCCGACGTTTTCCGCTGCTACGTCCACTACGTCGCTTTCGGCCTGATGGACTTCAGCAGCAGCATCCAGCCCATGCTCTACCTGTCCAAGGAGAAGGTGTCCTGTCCCAGATGTTGCCAGGCCAACTCCACACGCCTTCAATAGCTTCTCCAATGTCTTCATTTCTGTTGTAACGAAGCGTTTTATTTTTAATATTTGAAGACACAACCTAATGAAATCCATTACAAGACATGTACAAAACCAGTGAAGTTGGCACGTTGTGTAAATCGTAAATAAAAACAGAATACAATGATTTGCAAATCCTTTTTCATTTATATTCAATTAAATATACTGCAAGATATTTAATGTTCAGACTGAGAAACTTAATTCTTTTTTGCAAATAATCATTAATTTAGAATTTAATGGCAGCAACACATTGCAAAAAATTGGCACTGGGGCATTTTTACCACTGTGTTACATGGCCTTTCCTTTTAACAACCCTCAGTAAATGTTTGGTACTGAGGAGACCAATTTTTGAAGCTTTTAAGGTGGAATTAAGTGCCCAAGACGAGACTTAAAACCAGGGGAGACAGGGCCTTCTCTGTGGTCACACTCTGCCCCTCCATGTTCGAACTGCTCCCACAGTGGAGTGTTTTAAGTCTCGTCTTGAGACCCACTTTTATTCTTTGGCTTTTAACACTACGTGAGTTGTGTGGTCCTCTGTTGTCCTCTGTGTTTTAAAATTTTGATTTCTATTTACTGTTTTAATTGGTTGTACCCTTTAAAATTGTTTTGAATCATATTTATTTTATATTGTTTTTAATTGTGTTTAATATTGTTGTGCAGCACTTTGGAAACATTTTGTTGTTTAAATGTGCTATATAAATAAAGTGGATTGGATTGGAATTCTTTCCCATTCTTGCTTGATGTACAGCTTAAGTTGTTCAACAGTCTCCGATATTTTAGGCTTCATAATGCGCCACACATTTTCAATGTCTAGTACCCGCACTCTTTTACTATGAAGCCACGCTGTTGTAACACGTGGCTTGGCATTGTCTTGCTGAAATAAGCAGGGGCGTCCGTGGTAACGTTGCTTGGATGGCAACATATGTTGCTCCAAAACCTGTATGTACCTTTCAGCATTAATGGCGCCTTCACAGATGTGTAAGTTACCCATGCCTTGGGCAATAATCATACTTGCCAACCTTGAGACCTCCGATTTCGGGAGGTGGGGGGCAGGGCGTGGTTGGGGGCGTGGTTAAGAGGGGAGGAGTATATTGACAGCTAGAATTCACCAAGTCAAGTATTTCATATATATATATATATATATATATATATATATATATATATATATATATATATATATATATATATATATATATATATATATATATATCTACATCCTGAAAATATGCAAACAAAACTGTGTTTAGATAATTGATACTTCAAACTTGCATAAATAAATCTTAAGGAATATAACATAACTTGGCTTCTGAGAGCTTCAAAATGTAATGAATAAAATGCTAAAGTTGTTGATAAACAAGCAATTATTTTAATAATTAAATATGGTCATTTTAAATGAATTATGATCATTTAAAATCAATTATTTCAAATATGTTTATTTTAATGTATAATTCTATGGCTGGATGTAATAAGGAGTCAGAAAAAATACAAATAAAAATACAATTAATTTTGATGTTTTTAGCAAAATATAGTAAAAATGTGTTTCGTTTTTTTTTTTTTTAAATTAATAAATATATTTATTTTTAGGTAAGATAAACATAATAATACAATTTATCTCTAGTCTGGATGATTCTTGTCACCCTGTTGTCCTCCCGTCTGAAAAAAGGCTGTCCTCACTCAGGTCCGCATGGAGCTGGAGGGGGCGTGGCCTCCAGCTCCAGCTCAAAATCGGGAGATTTTCGGGAGAATATTTGTCCCGGGAGGTTTTTGGGAGAGGCGCTGAATTTCGGGAGTCTCCCGGAAAATTCGGGAGGGTTGGCAAGTATGACAATAATACACCCCCATACCATCATAGATGCTGGCTTTTGAACTTTGCACCTATAACAGTCCGGATGGTTCTTTTCCTCTTTGGTCCGGAGGACACGACGTCCACAGTTTCCAAAAACAATTTGAAATGTGGACTCTTCAGACCACAGAACACTTTTCCACTTTGCATCAGTCCATCTTAGATGAGCTGGCGGCGTTTCTGGGTGTTGTTGATGAATGGCTTTCGCTTCGCATAGTAGAGTTTTAACTTGCACTTACAGATGTAGCGACCAACTGTAGTTACTGACAGTGGTTTTCCGAAGTGTTCCTGAGCCCATGTGGTGATATCCTTTACACACCGATGTCGCTTTTTGATGCAGTACCGCCTGAGGGATCCAAGGTCATGGGAATTCAATGTTACGTGCAGTGATTTCTCCACATTCTCTGAACCTTTTGATGATATTACAGACTGTTGATGGTGAAATAGACTTAGAGACTTAGACTTACTTTTTATTGTCATTCAAATTCGAACTTTACAGCACAGATAAAAACGAAATTTCGTTACATAAGCTCATGGTAGTGCAGGATAAAAAAGCAATACGGTGCATGTATAAATAAATAAATATATATAAATAATATATAAATATATATATCCATCCATCCATTTTCTACCGCTTATTCCCTTTGGGGTCGCGGGGGGCGCTGGAGCCTATCTCAGCTACAATCGGGCGGAAGGCGGGGTACACCCTGGACAAGTCGCCACCTCATCGCAGGGCCAACACAGATAGACAGACAACATTCACACTCACATTCACACACTAGGGCCAATTTAGTGTTGCCAATCAACCTATCCCCAGGTGCATGTCTTTGGAGGTGGGAGGAAGCCGGAGTACCCGGAGGGAACCCACGCAGTCACGGGGAGAACATGCAAACTCCACACAGAAAGATCCCGAGCCCGGGATTGAACCCAAGACTACTCAGGACCTTCGTATTGTGAGGCAGATGCACTAACCCCTCTGCCACCGTGCAACAAATAAATATATATAAATATATATAAATAGATTACTGTACAGATAAATACATTGCACTTTTTCACATGCGTCCACGTTTATGGATGTATGTAATATTGTCTTTTTTATTCCAGCGAGTTAATCCATTTTGGGGGGAGTTGAACACCTAAATTACTTCCAATAGCTGGTTGAGAAATGTTGTTCTTAAAGTGTTGGACAATTTGCTCACGCATTTGTTGACAAAGTGGTGACCCTCGCCCCATCCTTGTTTGTGAATGACCGAGCATTTCACGGAAGCTGCTTTTATACCCAATCATGGCACCCACCTGTTCCCAATCAGCCTGTTCACCTGTGGGATGATCCAAATAAGTGTTTGATGAGCATTCCTCAACTTTCTCAGTCTTTTTTGCCACTTGTGCCACCTTTTTTGAAACATGTTGCAGGCATCAAATTCCAAATTAGCTAATATTTGCCAAAAATAAAGTTTTCCAGTTTGAACGTTAACTAGCTTGTCTTTGCAGTCTATTCAATTGAATATAGGCTGAAAAGGTTTTGCAAATCATTGTATTCTGTTTTTATTTACCATTTACACAACATGCCAACTTCACTGGCTTTGGGGTTTGTAGATGACCACTATGTCTAATTTTTTTCCAAAACGGAAGGACACGGTGGCCTTTTTTATGTTTTTCCACATTTTATTAGTAAGCATGGAACAAACAAATTAATTTATGTCGAGAAAAAGCAAAAAGTAATTGGTATATTTGTAATATATTTAAAATTAAATTTTACTTGTAGCCTTTTTCTTTTCGATGTGATCCTCCTTCATAAAGTTCTGATGTAAGAAATATTTCATTTGGAACCTGTGTCCATGTGCATAGATGTGTCGTGGGTGTATTGACTGTTTGTTTTTTTTAATTTTTTTAAAGGAATATTTGTCAGTGTGCTTGTGATTTGACATCAAATTTTTTTTTTTTTTTTTAAACAATTCAAATGACCTTAAAGTTCCAAATATGATTCCATGCATCATCATCATCATCATTTCTTTCAGTGACGTGCAGTCACTAGAGGCAGGTGAGGCCGGGCCTCACCTGCCATCATGGAAAGAAAAAAAATGTAAAAAGAAAAAAATATATATTAAATTGTTAAATGTATCCAGTGATTATACTATAAAGTTATTTTCCATTTAACTTCACCAGTTTTAGATTATTTTTATTCAAAATCGCTGAATTTTCACATTTGCCGTTCAAATACTGAGAAGAGACGGTGCGGTGAACAGCAGCCAGTCGAGGCACGTCATTCAGTGCCTCAACATGGATTGCGGACTCGGCTAACTGCTGGCCTGCTGTGCAGTGAGACCGTATTGCTATATGAACTATATTATACATTTCCATAGTTTAGTTAGCTGAGGTATATAATGTACATATTTTGTCAACAACTGTATGTGTGTAACGTATTTCTTGTGCTGAGCGATCATAAAACGGCTGCAAAAGACGCACTGGCTGAGGCTCGCCTCCTGCACCCCCGCCGTAGAATTTGCACCCCCTGACGGGAGTGTTATATCAACTAAAGCCCACACTTAAACTTTTCACGTGCAAGATTGAATCTATTTAAAAAAGTTATTTCATAAGAAGCCAAAAAGTGCAAAAACAATAATGTTCGTGTTGGAGGAGTTGTGAATGACTGCAGGGCCACAACATTAGGTACACCTGCAGACTGCAGGTGTACCTAATTCACAACTCCTCCAACACGAACATTATTGTTTTTGCACTTTTTGGCTTCTTATTAAATAACTTTTGTAACCTATTTTTATGGGCTTTCCTCTTTGTGATGTTAAGTTCCTGTTATGCGCTGTTATACAGTATATGCCTTGAGCTCTTATTTTGAAGGCGCTAAGAGCGGAATTTTGACACGTTGGAGTGGAGCGGAAGTTTTTGAAAGAAGGTAAATAAAGTGGTCCTCGTGTAAACTGGAGCCTCCGTGTTTGTTATTTTGTAGTTTCATACAGTATAGGCGACATTTATAAACCCTCGGTTACACTTTTTTAAATAGATTCAATCTTGCACGTGGAAAGTTGAAGTGAGGGCTTTAGTTGATATAACACTCCCATCAGGGGGTTCATTAATCCAGCACAACAGCGGCGCATTTCTAAGTAAAGGTAAAGTTAAAGTTAAAGTTAAAGTACCAATGATTGTCACACACACACTAGGTGTGGCGAAATTATTCTCTGCATTTGACCCATCTCCTTGTTCACCCCCTGGGAGGTGAGGGGAGCAGTGGGCAGCAGCGGCGCCGCGCCCGGGAATCATTGTTGGTGATTTAACCCCCAATTCCAACCCTTGATGCTGAGTGCCAAGCAGGGAAGAATGCTGGTATGAGCTTTTAAACATAACCCGTTAACTGCTGCCAATCAAATGGTGAATAAGATACTCTTTAGGGTTCATATGTTTGTAAATCTGACTGTGATGAAGTCAGTGCCTCACCAGCCATGAACCTCACCGCACGTCACTGATTTCTTTGTATTCCTTTCATGAAAATGCATATATACAAGCCACGCGCAGTTGACACTTTCATTGTTTTTTTGTTTCTTATACATTTCCATGATTAGAAAGGAGCAGATGGAAGAATAATATTCTTATATTTATCGGCCCCTTTTTTAACACAAATTATTTTAGATGACTTTATCACTGTCCCTTCCACCAACACCCGAACTCCAACATACTTTTTAAATTTTCGTTTTAAGCATTTTCACAATGACACGTCCAATCAAAATCAAAAATCAGTTTAATATAACTCAAGTTGTCTCTTTTTGTAACTCTTTTTAAATTCAAAGATATTCTTGCAACTTTCTAAGTCTTTCTTTAGAGAATTCCATGCTTTCACACCACAACCAGCTTCAAATTTTGTCGCACTCTTGGATGTTTAAAAATCACACGGCCTTCTGTGGTTCTCATCTTCAGACGTGAACACAAATAACTTTTGTAAGTCCTTTGGAAGAACTTTTATTTCTAGCTTTGAACATCACTAATAGAGTATGCAATTCTACAATGTCTTTTACAAACTCCGTTTCCATATGAGTTGGGAAATTGTGTAATATGTAAATAAAAACAAAATTTGCAAATCATTTTCAACCCATATTCAGTTGAATATGCTACAAAGACAACATATTTGATGTTCAAACTGATAAACATTTTTTTTTTTCGCAAATAATCATTAACTTTAGAATTTGATGCCAGCAACACGTGACAAAGAAGTTGGGAAAGGTGGCAATAAATACTGATAAAGTTGAGGAATGCTCATCAAACACTTATTTGGAACATCCCACGGGTGAACAGGCAAATTGGGAACAGGTGGGTGCCATGATTGGGTATAAAAGTCGATTCCATGAAATGCTCAGTCATTCACAAACAAGGATGGGGCGAGGGTCACCACTTTGTCAACAAATGCGTGAGCAAATTGTTGAACAGTTTAAGAATAACCTTTCTCAACCAGCTATTGCAAGGAATTTAGGGATTTCACCATCTACGGTCCGTAATATCATCAAAGGGTTCAGGGAATCTGGAGAAATCACTGCACGTAAGCAGCTAAGCCCGTGACCTTCGATCCCTTAGGCTGTGCTGCATCAACAAGCGACATTGTTGTGTAAAGGATATCACCACATGGAATCAGGAACACTTCAGAAACCCACTGTCAGTAACTACAGTTGGTCGCTACTTCTGTAAGTGCAAGTTAAAACTTTCCTATGGAAGGCGAAAACCGTTTATCAACAACACCCAGAAACGACGTCGGCTTCACTGGGCCTGAGCTCATCTAAGATGGACTGATACAAAGTGGAAAAGTGTTCTGTGGTCTGACGAGTCCACATTTCAAATTGTTTTTGGAAACTCTGGATGTCGTGTCCTCCGGACCAAAGAAGAAAAGAACCATCCGGATTGTTATAGGCGCAAAGTTGAAAAGCCAGCATCTGTGATGGTATGGGGGTGTATTAGTGCCCAAGACATGGGTAACTTACACATCTGTGAAGGCGCCATTAATGCTGAAAAGTACATACAGGTTTTGGAGCAACATATGATGCCATCCAAGCAACGTTACCATGGACGCCCCTGCTTATTTCAGCAAGACAATGCCAAGCCACGTGTTACATCAACGTGGCTTCATAGTAAAAGAGTGCGGGTACTAGACTGGCCTGCCTGTAGTCCAGACCTGTCTCCCATTGAAAATGTGTGGCGCATTATGAAGCCTAAAATACCACAACGGAGACCCCCGGACTGTTGAACAACTTAAGCTGTACATCAAGCAAGAAAAAAACGTGTCTCCTCAGTTCCCAAACGTTTACTGAGTGTTGTTAAAAGGAAAGTCCATGTAACACAGTGGTGAACATGCCCTTTCCCAACTACTTTGGCACGTGTTGCAGCCATGAAATTCTAAGTAAATTATTATTTGCAAAAAAAAAAAAAAGTTTATGAGTTTGAACATCAAATATGTTGTCTTTGTAGTGCATTCAACTGAATATGGGTTGAAAAGTATTTGCAAATCATTGTATTCCGTTTATATTTACATCTAACACAATTTCCCAACTCATATGGAAACGGGGTTTGTAGTTTTAACAATCCTGCCCTAATCCCACATGCATACACAAAATAAACATGTCTAGTTGACAAACTGATATCAAACCACAAACATTCTATTCTAACACTTTTAGGTATAAATGTGAAATAGAGCAATGAAATAAAGCACTATCAAAGCTAGACTGACCATATGTCCTCTTTTCCATGGACATGTCCTCTTTTGCGGGGCTGTCCGGGCGGAGTTTCTTAAATGCCTCAAATGTCCGGCATTTTGAGTTAGGGTTGCGTGTATTTTCAATGTACGTTCAGGGTTAAGAATGGGTTAAAAACAAAACAAATTGTGAAGGTGTGCGCACGCAGCAGCATTTGTGAGGGAGGGGCAGAGACAGAGAGAGCGAGAGAGTTATGATAAACGTGCTCTGCGTTTTATCGATAGATATATCATATTTAATTTTTTATTATCGATAGCAGGGGTATCAAAAGTGTGCCCCGGAGGCCATTTGCGGCCCACAGCTAATGTTTTCAAGGCCCACGGCACATTCTAAAAATACTATTTAAATAAACAAAAACATAACAAAAGTGAAATAAAAAAAAGCTTGAAGGTGAAATGTAATTTAGAAAAAGTTGCAATGTTGACTATTAAAACAAAGCTGTTTTTTCTTTTCTTTCAAACTGTCATTGCTCAAAACATAACATTGAATCAAAATCAATGTTATTATGAATTATTGACCTATCCAAGGTTCCGATTACTTCACATCAAATATTCCACTTTGAAAAATATTTTTGGTGGAAGATTTTGCATATTTTGTGTGTTTGCCATTAAAAACATAGTTTTGTTTGACAAAAAAAGGGCAGAAAACAAAACAAACAAAAAAACAACATAAAAAAAACTAAAACATTTTGAAATGAGGGATAGATCTGAAGTTGATGTAGACTCCAGAGATTTAAGCGTTAAAGGGGAACATTATCACCAGACCTATGTAAGCGTCAATATATACCTTGATGTTGCAGAAAAAAGACCATATATTTCTTTAACCGATTTCCGAACTCTAAATGGGTGAATTTTGGCGAATTAAACGCTTTTCTATTATTCGCTCTTGGAGCGATACATCGGGAAGCAATCCGCCATTTTCTCAAACACCGAGTCAAATCAGCTCTGTTATTTTCCGTTTTTTCGACTGTTTTCCGTACCTTGGAGACATCATGCCTCGTCGGTGTGTTGTCAGAGGGTGTAACAACACGAACAGGGACGGATTCAAGTTGCACCAGTGGCCCAAAGATGCGAAAGTGGCAAGAAATTGGACGTTTGTTCCGCACACTTTACCGACGAAAGCTATGCTACGACAGAGATGGCAAGAATGTGTGGATATCCTGCGACACTCAAAGCAGATGCATTTCCAACAATAAAGTCAAAGAAATCTGCCGCCAGACCCCCATTGAATCTGCCGGAGTGTGTGAGCAATTCAGGGACAAAGGACCTCGGTAGCACGGCAAGCAATGACGGCAGTTTGTTCCCGCAGACGAGCGAGCTAAACCCCCTGGATGTCTTGGCTCACACCGTCCCGAAGATGATCAAGAGAAGAATATCAACCCTAGCTTCCCTGGCCTGCTGACATCAACTCCAAAACTGGACAGATCAGCTTTCAGGAAAAGAGTGCGGATGAGGGTATGTCTACAGAATATATTAATTGATGAAAATTGGGCTGTCTGCACTCTTAAAGTGCATGTTGTTGCCAAATGTATTTCATATGCTGTAAACCTAGTTCATAGTTGTTAGTTTCCTTTAATGCCAAACAAACACATACCAATCGTTGGTTAGAAGGCGATCGCCGAATTCGTCCTCGCTTTCTCCCGTGTCGCTGGCTGTCGTGTCGTTTTCGTCGTTTTCGCTTGCATACGGTTCAAACCGATATGGCTCAATAGCTTCAGTTTCTTCTTCAATTTCGTTTTCGCTACCTGCCTCCACACTACAACCATCCGTTTCAATACATGCGTAATCTGTTGAATCGCTTAAGACGCTGAAATCAGAGTCTGAATCCGAGCTAATGTCGCTATAGCTTGCTGCTCTATGCGCCATGTTTGTTTGTGTTGGCTTCACTATGTGACGTCACAGGAAAATGGACGGGTGTTTATAACGATGGTTAAAATCAGGCACTTTGAAGCTTTTTTTAGAGATATTGTGTGATGGGTAAAATTTTGAAAAAAACTTCGAAAAAATAAAATAAGCCACTGGGAACTGATTTTTAATGGTTTTAACCCTTCTGAAATTGTGATAATGTTCCCCTTTAAACATAAAATGTATGTATGCCCTGGCACACCATTATCATCATTTCATGACCCAAGCAAAACACTTTTTACACTTTTATACTGAAATAAATACACCTACAACTTCCATCCATCCATCCATCTTCTTCCGCTTATCCGAGGTCGGGTCGCGGGGGCAGCAGCCTAAGCAGGGAAGCCCAGACTTTCCTCTCCCCAGCCAACTTCGTCCAGCTCTTCCCGGGGGATCCCGAGGCGTTCCCAGGCCAGCCGGGAGACATAGTCTTCCCAACGTGTCCTGGGTCTTCCCCGCGGCCTCCTACCGGTCGGACGTGCCCTAAACACCTCCCTAAGGAGGCATTCGGGTGGCATCCTGACCAGATGCCCGAACCACCTCATCTGGCTCCTCTCGATGTGGAGGAGCAGCGGCTTTACTTTGAGCTCCCCCCGGATGGCAGAGCTTCTCACCCTATCTCTAAGGGAGAGACCCGCCACCCGGCGGAGGAAACTCATTTCGGCCGCTTGTACCCGTGATCTTGTCCTTTCGGTCATAACCCAAAGCTCATGACCATAGGTGAGGATGGGAACGTAGATCAACCGGTAAATTGAGAGCTTTGCCTTCCGGCTCAGCTCCTTCTTCACCACAACGGATCGATACAGCGTCCGCATTACTGAAGACGCCGCACCGATCCGCCTGTCGATCTCACCATCCACTCTTCCCTCACTCGTGAACAAGACTCCGAGGTACTTGAACTCCTCCACTTGGGGCAAGATCTCCTCCTCAACCCGGAGATGGCACTCCACCCTTTCCCGGGCGAGAACCATGGACTCGGACTTGGAGGTGCTGATTCTCATCCCAGTCGCTTCACACTCAGCTGCGAACCCATCCAGTGAGAGCTGAAGATAAATAAAAACATAGAAAAAGCTACCCGCAGTGGTAAAGTTTAGATCCATGAAGGAAAGAAGAAAGTGAATGAATGTTTATAACTGAATACATTTACAAATCCTGTTCATAACTTTTATGGACAGAATTTCTAGGCGCAGTCAAGGCGTTGAGGGGATCCGGTTTGGTGGCTGCAGGATTAGGTCTCTGCTTTTTCCAGATGATGTGGTCCTGATGGCTTCATCCGGCCAAGATCTTCAGCTCTCACTGGATCGGTTCGCAGCCGAGTGTGAAGCGACTGGGATGAGAATCAGCACCTCCAAGTCCGAGTCCATGATTCTCGCCCGGGAAAGGGTGGAGTGCCATCTCCGGGTTGGGGAGGAGATCTTGCCCCAAGTGGAGGAGTTCAAGTACCTCGGAGTCTTGTTCACGAGTGAGGGAAGTGTGGATGGTGAGATCGGTGCGGCGTCTTCAGTAATGTTGACGCTGTATCGATCCGTTGTGGTGAAGAAGGAGCTGAGCCGGAAGGCAAAGCTCTCAATTTACCGGTCGATCTACGTTCCCATCCTCACCTATGGTCATGAGATTTGGGTTATGACCGAAAGGACAAGATCAGGGGTACAAGCGGCCGAAATGAGTTTACTCCGCCGGGTGGCGGGTCTCTCCCTTAGAGATAGGGTGAGAAGCTCTGCTATCCGGGGGGAGCTCAAAGTAAAGCCACTGCTCCTCCACATCGAAAGGAGCCAGATGAGGTGGTTCGGGCATCTGGTCAGGATGCCACCCGTACGCCTCCCTAAGGAGGTGTTTCGGGCACGTCCGACCGGTAGGAGGCCACGGGGAAGACCCAGGAGACGTTGGGAAGACTATGTCTCCCGGCTGGCCTGGGAACGCCTCGGGATCCCCCGGGAAGAGCTGGACGAAGTGAAGTGAATTATATTTATATAGTGCTTTTTCTCTAGTGACTCAAAGCGCTTTACATAGTGAAACCCAATATCTAAGTTATATTTAAACCAGTGTGGGTGGCACTGGGAGCAGGTGGGTAAAGTGTCTTGCCCAAAGACACAACGGCAGTGACTTGGATGGCGGAAGCGGGGATCGAACCTGGAACCCTCAAGTTGCTGGCACGGCCACTCTACCAACCGAGCTATACCGCCCTCGGACCTTTACATTGCGCCAAATATGCCTCTGTGTGCGGAGCATGTCTCGGCGTACGAACGCTCCATTCATTCATTCATTCATTCATTTTGATGAGATCACTTCCTGTACCGTATTTTACGAACTATAAGGCGCACTTAAAATCCTTTCATTTCGACAGTGCGCCTTATAACCTTGTGCGCCTAATGTACGGAATAATTTTGGTTGTGCTCACCAACCTTGAAGATATTTTATTAGGTACGTGGTGAAATGATAAGTGTGACCAGTAGATGGCAGTCACACATAAGAGATACATGTAGACTGCAATAAAAGTTTTAGTACTTTCATTTAGAATTTTAGCCTAACGTTAGCTAGCGTGGCTAGCTGGCTAACATTTCAAACTAACGTTTCAAACTAACATGTAATATATTACCATATTTTCCAGACTATAAGGCACACTTAAAATCCTTTCATTTCGACAGTGCGCCTTATAACCTGGTGCGCCTAATGTACGGAATATTTTTGATTGTGCTTACCAACCTTGAAGCTATTTTATTAGGTACGTGGTGAAATGATAAGTGTGACCAGCAGATGGCAGTCACACATAAGAGATACATGAAGACTGCAATAAAAGTTTTAGTATTTTCATTTAGAATTTTAGCCTAATGTTAGCTAGCATAGCTAACTGGCTAACATTTCAAACTAACGTTTCAAACTAACATGTAATATATTACCATATTTTCCAGACTATAAGGCACACTTAAAATCCTTTCATTTCGACAGTGCGCCTTATAACCTGGTGCGCCTAATGTACGGAATAATTTTGGTTGTGCTTACCAACCTTGAAGCTATTTTATTAGGTACGTGGTGAAATGATAAGTGTGATCAGTAGATGGCAGTCACACATAAGAGATACATGTAGACTGCAATAAAAGTTTTAGTATTTTCATTTAGAATTTTAGCCTAATGTTAGCTAGCATGGCTAGCTGGCTAACATTTCAAACTAACGTATCAAACTAACATGTAATATTTTACCGTATTTTCCAGACTAAAAGGCGCACTTAAAATCCTTTCATTTCGACAGTGCGCCTTATAACCTGGTGCGCCTAATGTACGGAATAATTTTGGTTGTGCTTACCAACCTTGAAGCTATTTTATTAGGTACATGGTGAAATGATAAGTGTGACCAGTAGATGGCAGTCACACATAAGAGATACACAGCCCTTTGAGAATTTTTTGATTTAGGGCTATATAAATAAACATTGATTGATTGATTGATTGATGTAGACTGCAATAAAAGTTTTAGTATTTTCATTTAGAATTTTAGCCTAACGTTAGCTAGCATGGCTAGCTGGCTAACATTTCAAACTAACATGTAATATATTACCGTATTTACCAGACTAAAAGGCGCACTTAAAATCCTTTCATTTCGACAGTAGCTGGGGAGAGGGAAGTCTGGGCTTCCCTGCTTAGGCTGCTGCCCCCGCGACCCGACCTCGGATAAGCGGAAGAAGATAGATGGATGGATGGATACAATTAAATATGTATACAAAATTGTTTTCTTTTTTTTATTATTTTTTTTAAATGAATCAAGTAACGTTTATGACAACCTTTTTCCAAAACACAATATAGAATGTGAGATATAACAGGACAATGCATTTATTTATTTATCTTTTTTTTTTTCAAATACGCTTACAAAAAAGCGGGACCCCAAAAATTTACTGTGGGACCCCATTTTGAAAATTCCTAGAAAAAAATGCTTTATATAAATAAATATATTATTTATAAAGCAAGTTCGAGTATCATTGGCAAATTTTCACCTATCCCCGGCCTTGGCACGCATACACAGGACCATCCATCCATTTTCTACCGCTTATTCCCTTCGGGTCGCGGGGGGCGCTGGAGCCTATCTTAGCTACAATCGGGCGGAAGGCGGGGTACACCCTGGACAAGTCGCCACCTCATCGCAGGGCCAACACAGATAGACAGACAACATTCACACTCACATCCACACACTAGGGCCAATTTAGTGTTGCCAATCAACTTATCCCCAGGTGCATGTCTTTGGAGGTGGGAGGAAGCCGGAAAATGTGAATATTGGGATAAAGTCCTTTATTTTCTGTAATGCAACTAAAAACATGAAAGTGTCATACATTCTGGATTCATTACACATCAACTGAAATATTGCAAGAATTTTATTATTTTAATATTGCTGATTATGGCATACAGCTTAAGAAAACTCCAAAATCCTATCTCAAAATATTAGAATATTTCCTCAGACCAAGTAAAAAAAATAAGATTTATAACAGCAAAACAACATTACTGCATCAATGCGGCGTGGCATGGAGGCAATCAGCCTGTGGCATTTCTGAGGTGTTATGGATGCCCAGGATGCTTCAATAGCGGCCTTTAGCTCATTTGCATTATTGGGTCTGGTGTCTTTCAGCTTCTTCTTCACAATACCCCACAAATTCCACATGGGGTTCAGGTCAGGGGAGTTGGCAGGCCAATCGAGGACAGTAATGCCATGGTTAGTACACCAGTTACTGGTGGTTTTGGCTGTTGAAAAGCTCTATGGAGATGATGATTTCATTTCCCAGCATAATCTGGCACCATAATAAAATAAATAAATGATAAATGGGTTATACTTGTATAGCGCTTTTCTACCTTCAAGGTACTCAAAGCGCTTTGACAGTATTTCCACATTCACCCATTCACACACACACATTCACACACTGATGGCGGCCTTTAGTTCATTTGCATTATTGGGTCTGGTCTTTCAGCTTCTTCTTCACAATACCCCAATATTTCAGTTGATGTGTAATGAATCCAGAATGCATAAGATTTTTGTTTTTTTAATTGCATTACAGAAAATAAAGAATTTTATCACAATATTCTCATTTTCTGATACAGTCCTGTATGTGTCGTCTTTTTGGGGATTTCAGAATATGGTCAGCCTAATCAAAGCTGCAAATGCTTTTGTCTTTTTTTGTCTTTGAAAAAAAAAAAAAGCATGACGCGTAAAAGTGACGTCATAAAAGCGACGCCGGTCTGCTTTCATCACTGTGAAGTAGCTCCACAGCGCCCCCTGCTGGCCGCCCCTCAGAGTGAAGCCACGTCGGATAGCTAACCTTTATTGTGCTGCACACTATTAAAACCACGCTGATAAAATGTTGTTCCAATAGCAACACAAACTCTATGCGACCACAGTTTTCTACCCTCAGTTGCTAGGTCCTTTATGAACGCGGCCACAGAAGCCAACTGATAGCTAGATATCAGCTGCAAGGACGCCCTCATAAATGCTAGGTAATGCTAATATTTTAATCGCGATGCTAAATCATGCTAATGATGCTAAGATTATTATGTCTGTTTTGAATTTGCCTGTGCTTGTTAACCATGTCGCTATCGACGGATAACGCTCACGTTGTGTTCATTCGTGGCATAATGTTGCGAAATGTAATTTTTTATTTAAAAAAAATATATATATATATATTGTGCTCACTGGACGATAGCGTTAGCAGAAATGTCGAAAGTGCTTATCGCGAACATACTGTAAACAATGCGTTTGCTAACAATTCGGAAATGAATAACAGTTTTTTTTATTATGTCGAGCAGGCTCATATTTGATTTGTTGTACTTCCTTAAATATGTGCATTGCAATTTTAAAAGCCCCTGTCAAAACAAAGATGAATGACAACATTGAGTGAGTAGACACCTTCTGGTTGTACCACATCATGACTACGAGTGCTGGAGGAATGAAGCTGAGCCACTCCCCTCACCAGACCTGTGTGTATTTATATATATGAATGTGTGTGTGTTCTTGCACGCCTTCAGGCCTGTGGGTGTACACTGAGCTCAGGTGTCTTTGCTCCTGAGTCATTTACCAATCACAACGTTTCCTTTCTTCTTTGAACAGCTTTCACCCGCCTCCTTCTTCCCCCCCCCCTGGTAGGCAGCGAGACGAGCGCACAGATCTACTCCGCTCTTCCCTATTTGTAAAGGACGACCCCGGGTCCAGAAAGCTTGTGAGGACCCGATCACCACCCGCTGAAATGCAGCATGGTGCAAAGGAAGCGGATGTGCAGCTAGTTTGCGGTGCCCAGCAGGTAAAAGAAAAGACTTGGGGCGATTGGTATCCTTCGTTCTCTTTTTGACAGCGTGTCTGTGAAGCCATGTCTGTTTTGAACTCCCTCCTCCCATAAGACGAAACGCTCACGAGCCGGCTGATCATATGTTGTTACTTTTAGGACCCTGCAGGGCGGTAAGTCACACTTCTGAAATATACTTGAGCTGCAACATTTGATATTAATAGAAATGAGACTTTCCTTTTGATCACTTTTGCATGTTCCTCTTTTGTTCTGGCTACATTGAATATTTCCCTTAATATTGGGTTCTTTTGAGCTGTGTTAAATTAACTCTTATAGTCTTTTCCTTGGAGCGGAAAATGTAAGCGTTTTAACATTGTGGTTACAGTGGACAGCAACTGCGGTCTCTCATACTCATTTTAATGTTTTAACCTAGTGGTTCCCAACCACCGGGCCGAGGACCGGTACCGGTCCGTGGCGCATTTGCTACCGGGCCGCAGGGAAACATAAAAGTTAAAGTACCTATGATTGTCACACACACACTAGGTGGGGCGAAATTATTCTCTGCATTTGACCCATCACCCTTGATCACCCCCTGGGAGGTGAGGGGAGCAGTGAGCAGCATTTTTTGGTGATGTAACCCCCAATTCCAACCCTAGATGCTGAGTGTCAAGCAGGGAGGTAATGGCTACCATTTTTATAGTCTTTGAAATAATTTACAAACCCCGTTTCCATATGAGTTGGGAAGTTGTGTTGGATGTAAATATAAACGGAATACAATGATTTGCAAATCCTTTTCAACCCATATTCAATTGAATGCACTACAAAGACAAAATATTTGATGTTCAAACTCATAAACTTTATTTTTTTTTCAAATAATAATTAACTTAGAATTTCATGGCTGCAACACGAGCCAAAGTAGTTGGGAAAGGGCATGTTCACCACTGTGTTACATCACCTTTTCTTTTAACAACACTCAATAAACGATCGAGAACTGAGGAAACTAATTGTTGAAGCTTTGAAAGTGGAATTCTTTCCCATCCTTGTTTTATGTAGAGCTTCAGTCGTTCAACAGTCCGGGGTCTCCGCTGTCGTATTTTACGCTTCATAATGCGCCACACATTTTCGATGGGAGACAAGTCTGGACTGCAGGCGGGCCAGGAAAGTACCCGCACTCTTTTTTTACGAAGCCACGCTGTTGTAACACGTGCTGAATGTGGCTTGGCATTGTCTTACTGAAATAAGCAGGGGCGTCCATGAAAAAGATGGCTCTTAGATGGCAGCATATGTTGCTCCAAAACCTGTATGTACCTTTCAGCATTAATGGTGCCTTCACAGATGTGTAAGTTACCCATGCCTTGGGCACTAATACACCCCCATACTATAACAGATGCTGGCTTTTGAACTTTGCGTTGATAACAGTCTGGATGGTTCACTTCCCCTTTGGTCCGGATGACACGATGTCGAATATTTCCAAAAACAATTTGAAATGTGGACTTGTCAGACCACAGAACACTTTTCCACTTTGCATCAGTCAATCTTAGATGATCTCAGGCCCAGAGAAGCCGGCGGCGTTTCTGGATGTTGTTGATAAATGGCTTTCGTTTTGCATAGTAGAGCTTTAACTTGCACTTACAGATGTAGCGACGAACTGTATTTAGTGACAGTGGTTTTCTGAAGTGTTCCTGAGCCCATGTGGTGATATCCTTTAGAGATTGATGTCAGTTTTTGATACAGTGCCGTCTGAGGGATCGAAGGTCACGGTCATTCAATGTTGGTTTTCGGCCATGCCGCTTACGTGGAGTGATTTCTCCAGATTCTCTGAACCTTTTGATGATATTATGGACCGTAGATGTTGAAATCCCTAAATTTCTTGCAATTGCACTTTGAGAAACGTTGTTCTTAAACTGTTTGACTATTTGCTCACGCAGTTGTGGACAAAGGGGTGTACCTCGCCCCATCCTTTTTTGTGAAAAAGTGACCATTTTTTGGGAAGCTGTTTTTACACTCAATCATGGCACCCACCTGTTCCCAATTAGCCTGCACACCTGTGGGATGTTCCAAATAAGTGTTTGATGAGCATTCCTCAACTTTATCAGTATTTATTGCCACCTTTCCCAACTTCTTTGTCACGTGTTGCTGGCATCAAATTCTAAAGTTAATGATTATTTGCAAAAATTTTTTTTTTTATCAGTTTGAACATCAAATATGTTGTCTTTGTAGCATATTCAACTGAATATGGGTTGAAAATTATTTGCAAATCATTGTATTCCTTTTATATTTACATCTAACACAATTTCCCAACTCATATGGAAACGGGGTTTGTATAAACGACTGCATTTTCTCCAACTTAACTTTTGCCTGTCCCACTAGACACACCAATAAGCTTGTTTATAGATGTACAATACAACTCCTAATAGGAAGTTGCTATTTGCTATATTTGTTATAACTTTGCGACATGATACAATGCACATCAAAGAACATATAAAATACAAATGTGACAGATTGTAGCCAAAGGCTGATTTCCATCTGCGTTTCATTGCAAAGAAACAAGCCCAGGGCTCCCACTAATTCAGCGTTAGAGTGAGTTGTATTTTTCATGCACTTATTTTTGCTGTATTTATCTGACACAAGTGGAGAGCCGGTCCCTGAAAATAATGCCTACATTAAACCGGTCCGTGGTGCAAAAAAGGTTGGGGACCACTGTTTTAACCTGTGCTGAATAACCAAAACATTACCTTAATATCACAGTACACCATATTATTTATAAAGACAATATATTTGATACTATTTCCATGTTTGTGTAGGTATACCTAATGTTTCTATCCTTAAGATAAAAAATATGTTTTTCTCTATAGAGATTTTGACCCCTTTTTTCATCATAAAGATAGGGAAAGACTAAAATTGGACAAAAACATATACTAAGAAAATAATAAAAAAAAAAATCAAAATATATAAAAAAAAAGTGCAGTATAATTTTGCTGTTTTTATTCCTCTCTAGGCAACATCTAGACTTCTCTTTTTTCCCCACCCATTGTTACAATATATTTTAGCCGAGCAACCAAAGCACCCAGGCAGGAAGTGAGACGCAAGCGCGCACAGGAAATGCGGTCAATGTTGGCCCCGGATGGCAGTTGCGTGAGCAGAACGGTGACGCTAGACAAGTGTAAATAAGAGGAAGAAACGAAATGTTGCTATGGAGCCAGCCTCGTGTTGTTTTTTTGTTGTTGTTCTGTCACAGACCTTGACGAGAGATACCCTTAGTCTTGTGGTGACAACACGCGCGCGCAAGGGTTGGTCGAAGCGTACGCCGTAGTGATAAGATGATAGAAGAAAACAGACAAACTGCTCACCATGATGCCCACTGCCTCTATTTGTATCTACAACATGCACCTCCATATCCACTTTATCTCCCTTGCGCAGTGCTTAGACATTCTTGGGGTTTTCTATTTAGACAATAATGGCTGTTTATTGATAACAAATCTATACTGCTGTATGCACTGCACATTGACTTCTCTAAAGTCTATATGACTTTCATTTCTCTAGTAGTGTCCGGTGAGAATATATACCGCATACAAGTCAGTCCCCTCTCCCAAGATTTTGCTACGTCGCGATCGCGCCAATTCACACAAATTCAACAACATTGCCAGGAATTAGGCACACGCAAATTTCTCGCACATTTTGGCCAATCTGTATCATTTTCGCCTTTCAAATTCGGCTCTGAGAGGTGCTAAAATGCGCACTTTAACTGTCTAATCAAAATATTTGCTTGTTTCTTGTGTATACTGCAAAAAGTCAGTGTTCAAAAACAAGAAAAAAATATATAAAATGAGGGGTATTTTATTTGAACTAAGCAAAATTATCTGCCAATAGAACAAGAAAATTTGGCTTGTCAAGACTTTCCAAAACAAGTAAAATTAAAGCTGCAAGCAGCGTTGGTCGGGCCCGCGTATTTGGCAGGTGCTAGTCCTAAGTGTCCCAATACTTTTGTCAAGTTGTAGTCCTAAGTGTCCCAATACTTTTGTCCAGTGTAGGTGTCCCAATACTTTTGTCAAGTTTTAGTCCTAAGTGTCCCAATACTTTTATCAAGTTGTAGTCCTAAGTGTCCCAATACTTCTGTCCAGAGTAGGTGTCCCAATACTTTTGTCCAGTTTTATTCCTAAGTGTCCCAATACTTATGTCCAATTTTCGTCCTAAGTGTCCCAATACTTTTGTCAAGTTATAGTCCTAAGTGTCCCAATACTTTTGTCCAGTGTAGGTGTCCCAATACTTTTGTCAAGTTTTAGTCCTAAGTGTCCCAATACTTTTATCAAGTTGTAGTCCTAAGTGTCCCAATACTTCTGTCCAGAGTAGGTGTCCCAATACTTTTGTCCAGTTTTATTCCTAAGTGTCCCAATACTTATGTCCAATTTTCGTCCTAAGTGTCCCAATACTTTTGTCAAGTGTTAGTCCCAAGTGTCCCAATACCTTTGTCCAGTTTTAGTCCGAAGTGTCCCAATACCTTTGTCCAGTTTAAGTCCGAAGTGTCCCAATACTTTTGTCAAGTTGTAGTCCTAAGTGTCCCAATACTGTTGTCCAGTGTAGGTGTCCCAATACGTTTGTCCAGTGGTACTATATGAGTAATCTACTTAGTGAGAAGAATTATCCTATCAGACAGAAAATAAGCAAATATCACCCTTATTTGAGATATTTAATCTTACTTAGATTTCAGTTTTTGCAGTGTAGACAAAGCAGGAACAAGGTGTAGCTAATCGAACGACACAATTGTCATGCTCCTGCGTAACTCAGACCCACTTTTTGTTTCTGTCTACTGCGCTAAGCTTTCTGGGTAATGGAATATATAAACATTTACTTCCTAGTCTACATCTACGTATTGTTCAGCATTCATTTCTCCAGGGAAGGACATTTAAGAACAAATTTTTATTTGCAATGTTAACCTAGCAAAGAGGCAGCATTTTCATGTTAGAGATGTTGAAGTGTGATGATAATCTCTCATTGTTTCTCTTACCAACAAAAATCAGTGCTGAAAAACGTGCGGGAGTAAATGTGCTAGCACATTAAATAATGTTTAAGATGGACAAACACTTTTTAAGTTTAAAATAAACATGGAAAATGTCTGCAACAGACCAGAGAGTCTGTGTTTTTTCTATGATTGTAATTAAACATGACTATTTTTTGTTATAATTAAAACAGTACAGTAATTTGGCAATGGGCTCTGAGTATGTGCTTTTACTGCCATCAAGTGTCTATTTTTAAGTCTGCGGTATACAACAAGTAAAACAGCAATACAGTATTTTTCCCCAATTTTTAGGTTAATGTTACAAGGGACACTTAAAACATTGGTTAAAAATTTAAAAAAACACACATTCATTCAATGTTACTATAAAAAAGCCTAAAAACTAGAGACGACCGATAAATGCTTTAAAAAGTAATATTGAAAATTATCAGTATCGGTTTAAAAAGTATCGGTATCGGTTTCAAAAAGTAAAATGTATTACTTTTTAAAACGCCGCTGTGTACACGGAGGGACAATAAACCTTAAAGGCACTGCCTTTGCCTGCCGGCCCAGTCACATAATATCTACGGCTTTTCACAAACACAAGTGAATGCAAGCATACTTGGTCAACAGCCATACAGGTCACACTGAGGGTGGCCGTATAAACAACTTTAACACTGTTACAAATATGCGCCACACTGTGAACCCACACCAAACAAGAATGACAAACACACATCCGCACCGTTACACAACATAAACACAACAGAACAAATATCCAGAACCCCTTGCAGCACTAACTCTTCCGGGACGCTACAATATACCCCCCCCAACCCCGCCCACCTCAACCTCCTCATGCTCTCTCAGGGAGAGCGTGTCCCAAATTCCAAGCTGCTGTTTTGAGGCATGTTAAAAAAATAATGCACTTTGTGACTTCAATAATAAATATGGCAGTGCCATGTTGGCATTTTTTTCCATAACTTGAGTTGATTTATTTTGGAAAACCTTGTTACATTGTTTAATGCATCCAGCGGGGCATCACAACAAAATTAGGCATAATAATGTGTTAATCCCACGACTGTATATTGATATCGGAATCGGTAATTAAGAGTTGGACAATATCGGGATATCGGATATCGGAAAAAAAGCCATTATCGGACATCTCTAATTGTAATTAAACATGACTATTTTTTGTTATAATTAAAACAGTACAGTAATTTGACAATGAGCTCTGAGTATGTGCTTTTACTGCCATCAAGTGTCTATTTTTAAGTCTGCAGTATACAACAAGTAAAACATCAATACAGTGTTTTCTTTCCCAATTTTTAGGTTGTTACAAGGGACACTTGAAACATTGGTTCAAAAAAAATAAAAAAACACACGTTCATTCAAAGTTATTATAAAAAAGCCTTAAAAACCTCAACTTTTGTAGCAACTTTCTGAAAAATCTGTTTAGGCATTTTAGGCTGCAAAAATCACAACAACAAAAAACCCTGCGAAAAGCCTGAAAGGACTGACAAACGGTTACTGAAGCGTGAGGGGTGCACTCCCCTTCTGTCAGTTTTGTTTCGCAAGAGGATGTGGCATCGACCATACCGCCACTTTTAGCTAGAGAAGTGGCATTTGGCAGGTGCTCCTGAAAGAGATGCACTTTGCATCAAATGGCTATCTTAACTTGTGGATGCCATGTTTGTGTGAAACCTCATCTAGTTTGTTTTATTTCAAATCTGGGTTGTGTTTATAATAGATGCAGCGTCATCAAAACTGTGCTGGTGTCCAAACATTTTGGTGTCAGTTTTGCTTACGTCCGCTTTCCTCGGTTGCGTAATAAGAATGGAAACAGTACATGGCCACTGTTTTATTTCCTCGCCAACATCATCCAAATACTATGAATAGACTTATTGTCTGTCTGGTCCCTTCAGGGAGATTCTCTCAACTTTTTCTATAATGAGACGTTTGAGGAGCTCATGATTAACCTCTTTAATCAAATCAGGGGTTTTCTTAATGTGACGCCTTGTTTGAAGTCACATGTTGTTTTCCCTTGTTGCAGATCTGTGAGTGGCACATCTTTGCAACCTAACAAAGCTTTGGGAGTCTATTAATGGAGGAGGAATATCTGGGCTCTCCTTGCGTGGATTTGACGGCGCCTTTGCGTGACTCGTGGAACTCTATAGATCGCCAGCATTTGAACGGGGAGGCTAATTCCAAGGAGGAGCATGTCGACGAGTGGGAGGAGACGATATGGCTGCCGCGAACCCTGAACTGCACAACCGCCGCCGCCGCGCTCTCCTTCGCCACGGTGCAGTGGGAGATCCCTGACGCCGCCACAGAGAGGCGGCCTTTGGCAGCAGACGGCAGCGCGACCTGCGTGTCCGACTCCGGTACTTCTTGTTTGCCGTTGCACAAACATCACGATGATGAGGAGGAGGAAGTGGATCGGAGAGAGGAACAAAATGGCTCTGACTCATCAGTGAACTCCAAGTGTGTGGGAAATGACTTCAAGGTAGGTTTTGCAGCCCTCGTCGGCCATAACATTAGGTACAAACAGTACCATTTAAAACTTTGGACACACATGATCCTGTTGTTGAATGATAATGTGTTTTGAAACTTTTGAGTGGTACTGTTCAATTGACTGAAATTGAATACAAAGGTAATGATGCTCAGTTGTGGGGGAGCTATTTCGTTGATACATTTGCTTTATGGCTCTGACACAATGTTGACATTTTGTGTTGTTTGCACCAATAGCTGACATCTAAACATGGGACAAAGATTGAAGGGTTGCTCCAAAAAAATCGGTTCACATCCAAATTGCGATGTTTATTATATTCTGATTCTAAATTGATTCATATTTTTTAGGAATTAAAAATTTTTTTTTATTTTTTATTTTTTTAAGAATCACATTTTTTGATTCAACATTAAACAACTATTATTGTTTCCAACTTTCCACTTTGCTTCGCGTTTGTCGACTATGAAAAGGCATTCGACCGTATTTTTCGGACTTTAAGTCGCTCCGGAGTATAAGTCGCACCGGCCGAAAATGCATAATAAAGAAGGAAAAAACATATATAAGTTGCACTAGAGTATAAGTCGCATTTTTTGGGGAAATTTATTTGATAAAATCCAACACCAAGAATAGACATTTGAAAGGCAATTTAAAATAAATAAAGAATAGTGAACAACAGGCTGAATAAGTGTACGTTATATGACGCATGAATAACCAACTGAGAATGTGCTTGGTATGTAGGGATGATATTTGATAAGAAATTATCGAGTTCGAGCCCATTATCGAATCCTCTTATCGAACCGATTCCTTATCGATTCTCTTATCGAATCCAGATAGGTTGTTGTCTATGGAAAAAAACACAATATTTGGTTTAACAAAAGCTCACTTTTATTTTATAAGAAAAAAATAAATAAAATAAAATAAATAAATATTGACTGTTATCCTTCTAAAAAAAAAAAAAAAAAAAAATATTGACTGTTGTTACCCATAGTATATTAAGTGGGATTTTTCAGAAAAACAAATATATACAGTAACACAAAAACAACCTGTCTCTGTGATCACTATAGGTGAATAGCCATGCCTTGAGGCGTTTTGTCCGGTCCATTATTTTTGATGCTTGTGTGACATCACAGGAAATGACATTTCCTGTGATGTCCCACAGGGCATTTCTTGTGGGACGGGATTTGTTCCCAAGTATTCGAATAAAGAACCAACTCTTTTTCTTTACTATAGTGGCCTTGATAACGGGAACCGGTTCTCAAAAAGGGATTCGAGTCCATGGAATCGGATCTTTTCTTATCGAACGGTTCTTTTCTTATCGAACAACCGGGAGAACCGGTTTCGAACATCATCCCTATTGGTATGTTAACGTAACATATTATGGTAAGAGTCATTCAAATAACTATAACATATAGAACATGCTACGGTATACGTTTACCAAACAATCTGTCACTCCTAATTGCTAAATCCGATGAAATGTTCTTCCTCGGTGTCGCTTCTATACAACTCTGCCAACTTCAAAGGTAGACAATGCGCCGTAATGTGTTAATAATTTCACACATAAATAGCTCCAGAGTATAAATCGCACACGGCTAAACTAAGAAAAAAACTGTGATTTATAATCCGAAAAATACGGTAATAGAGTTTGACCCACTTTTTGCTGTACTCAAAAACCAAGCATACATCCCGATCCTCCAAGACCTGTTTATTTGTTTATTTATTTATTCGCACAATATAAACAGTACAAAAGGTAACATTGTTAAAATACATAGACAAGAAGTGAGAAGTACTTAATAAGAAATAGGTGCAGGTGAGAAAAGAAACCCAAAAAGGGCTTATGCAAGGTTCTCACCTAAAGCAGTAAATTAAGAAACAAAATTAAACAGAGTATATGAAAAATAAGACAACAATAAGGAGTCTACCTTGTGTGGATTGAGCCTAGGGGTGTGTGTGCGTGTGAGGAAGTATAGGGCTACATTATAAAGTAGGAACAAATGGAGAATGTTGATTCATCAGGCTGGCCCTTAATCTATGTCTTTAAAGTTAGTGAGTGAAGATGAGGAGTTTGCAATACATAGGTGAGTATTCCAGAGTAAAGAACCTTTGTGTTTGATGGAAAACTGGCTAAGAGTGATACGGCCAAAGATAGGATAGAGATTGTCAGTTTGTCTGGTATTATAATCATGAACTTGCGAATTGGTCTTAAAATCATCTTTGAAAGGTGTGGGAAGCGTATTAGGGTGGTACGTACATTTATAGATAGAAGAAGAGGACTGAACTGTGTTGATATCATAAATAGATAGTACATTTAGTTTCCTAAACAAAGGAACAGATGGAGCCCAATAGAGGAGGTAGCTATTCTTACAAACTTATTTTGCATAATGAAACATTTGATTACATTTGATGGCTATGTACTAGCCCAGACAATATTACAATATATAAGATCTGGATAAATTAAACTGTAATAAAGAGTGCCACTTCAACATTGAGATTGCACCAAGATAGCAATAAGATCCACCTTGAAAGAAGTCCAAACTCTTCACAGCCTGTCTCCAATATGCTGTTATCAACAGTATCAACTGGGAAGGAAAGGGAGTCAACATCAATGGCGAACACCTTTCTCATCTGATATTTACTGATGACATAATATTGGTGACACACCCTTCATAAGAACTGAATGTTATGCTGAATGAAATCCACCTCAAAAGCAAGCGGGTGGGCCTAAACATGCAAAGACCAAAGTAATGTTGAATAAGTACTCTACAAGGGAACCAATCGTTGTAGATGGGAACATTTTGGAAGAAGTTGACAGCTATAGCTATCTCGGTAAGATGGGAACAAACAATGGAGATCTGCTGCCAGAGATAAAAAGGATGGGACTCGGATGGGCTGCTTTTGGGAAAGTGGACAAGATCATGAAGAACCCACAAATAAGTATGACAATTAAAAGAGAGGTATCTAACGAGTACATACGCCCTGTGGTGATATATGGCAGTGAGATATTGGCCTCCACGTCAAGCCAAACTGAACTCATGGCTGTGGCACAGAGAAAGATGGAGAGAATCAAGTTTGGCATCACTCTAATGCTAACATCTGGGTTCGACGACAAACAGGAGTCTCTGATATAAATGTTGCCATCAAGACATCCAAACACAGATGGGGAGGACTTGTGGCCAGGCAACAAGGTGGACACTCAGAATGACCGAATGGACTCCTCGTGATCAGAGAAGACCAAGAGGACGAGCAAAAACAAGATGGAGAGATGACCTTACACAATACAAAGGCCTCACTTGGCAGAGACTGGCTCAGGATAAACGTCAATGGTTGGAGTCGAGGGAAGGGTTCCTCAAAGAGGGAAATGAACCCTTATGAAGATGATGACCCCCCACCAAGGACTGTTTTCACTGCTGGACTCTAGAAAGAGGTTCCGCAGCCTCCGTAGCTGAACCTCCAGGTTCCAGCTTCTTCCCTCAGGCCGTAAGACTCTTGAACGCATCATAATTATCCCCTCAATCCCCCCCCCAAAAATTGATTAACTCGCTGGAATATAAAGACAATATAATATACATCCATAAACCTGGATGCATATGCTAAAGTGCAATATATTTATCTGTACAGTAATCTATTTATTTATATCTGCACCTTATTGCTCTTTTATTCTGCACTACCAGGAGCTAATGCAACAAAATTTCGTTCTTATCTGTACTGTAAAGTTCACATTTGAATGACAATAAAAAGGAAGTCTAAGTCTAGTGATGATGAACTATTAATGAAAATATTACTATCATCATTGATATTTTTGCTTATATACATTTTTGTTTTTTCTTTTTTGTATGATATTTAAATGTGTAAAGATAGTGTATAGTATTTGTATGTATTCTCAATTGCTTTGTAAATATTGAATTGAATTGAATTTTGTGAAATATTCTAAAGCCGGGATTGTTTGGAGTTGCTCTATTTTTTTAATTAGATTAACATTCTGTGACTTCTATAAATAAAATATTAAAAATACATTTTCAAAATACTTTTTTTTTAGGCCAACACTGGGCATAAAGGTCGAATGTCAGCAGCCAAGAGAAGCTTTTGTAACCGGTAACCTGTTTTAAAAAGGTTTTATTATAATTGATATGCCAAATAATATATTATGAGAATCGGTTGAATCAAAAATCACTTCGGACCCAGAATCGAAATCGAAGCTGCCCAAAGATTCCCACCTTAAAAAATTAGAATTTTTTTCCCAATTTTCCAGTTATGGCTCAAGAATGTGTCTGTTGTGGATACATCGTGGTTGTGTACACTTTCCTGCATCCGGCTAAAGTTGTTTCTAACTAATGTTTTGTTTCCTGTAGCTTGTAGCTGCAAACCACAGCGATAAACATGTGGTTAAATTCATACATCTCGAAGCTGAGCATCATTATCTTTGTAAAGACTCTATTGCTACATCTCTTGCATGAGGTAATGAAAGGTCTGCTGTTTGTAAATGTGCACAGCCATCTCATTTTTTTATATCCGTGCAGAATTGTGGGTGGGATGAATGTAGGGTAAATGGCGTAGATGATGTGAGTCTCATATTGCACCCGCAGTCACATGTTGTGCATGATCGATGACCCGCGTTGCAATTTTTAGCCATGTGATGCTGCAGTCGGACGAGAGCCGATGACACAACAAAGGCAACATTCAACACATCAGCCCCGCCTGAGCAGCCACGACGGTACGCATCGTGCACAGGATTATTTCATAATTGCATATATGTATCATGCATTTCTGTTACCTGGCTGGTTAGACATGCAAGGGTGATTTGCATCCGTTTCTGGTCCAGCCGCCGCGCTGAAGTCTGATTCAGAGGAAGAGGGGGAAGACTGCATCACATCCCATGCGGTTGCAGTAGTGGATTTACGCCCAGAAGAACCACGGGATGATGCGCCGATGACTGGACGCGCCGATTCAGCAGGAGACAACCAAACTTCATTTCAAGGCGGAAAGATGGCGGAAGGGAGCAAAAAGTGTCCTGATGAATGCGTCACCAACCCTGTTAACGTGTGAGTATTTCATCATTGTTTGTTCATCTTTTCGCCTGTTTTTTTCACCAACTTATTGGCTGATGTCACAGAACTTTGCAGCGTTTGTTGTAGTACCAGATAGACTTAGTGTAAAATTATTAGTGCAACCTAGGCAAAGCAAGTTTATTTAGAGGACACCATTTATTCAAAGTGCTTTACAGAGGCATACAATTACAAGAAGGAACATAAATTCATCAAAAAAATACGAAATTAATTGAAATAAAAGCAAAGAGTACAGATAAGATACTTTCAGTTGTCGTATGCACAGCTAATTAGAAGTGTTTTTAGCCTGGATTTGAACGTTGCCAAAGTTGAGACCTGTCACATCTCTTCTGGAAGACTCCCATGCTGAGTTTATCAGAGCCCAAGATGGTTCATATCGGTTAGGTTATAGTTTTATTCATCCCACAATGGGGAAATTACGTTGTTGCAGTGCAGGTTTTTACATACAGTAACAGAAGTAAAAATGATAAGAATAAATACAAGATTAAATAAAACAAAAACTCTAACATAGCTCTAACATGTCAAAGATGTACTATAACACTGGATTATTTAATTTTTCATTATTTTCTGAGCGACAGGAAGACAGTGCAGTGACATAATATGGTCGTATTATTTTGTTCTTGTCAGGACTTGAGCAGCAGCATTTTGGATGTGCTGCAGCTTTTTTACAGCTTGTTTACAGAGCCCAGTGAGGAGGCCATTACAGCTCAGCAGTCAAGCCTGCTGTTGACAAATGCATCAGTTAGTATATATATCTAAGTCTAGTTTAGACACTACTCCTTTGATTTTGGCAACGTTTTTTAAAGGGGTAAAAAGCTGCTGATGTTGACTGTTAAAGTTAACTGTTAAAGTCTGAGTCCATTATTACTACTGTACTAGATTTGTAACCTGATTATTAATAGTCAGAGAGCGTCTCAAAGTGACCGATAACACGTTTTGCTTCTGTGAGCCACAGACAATGATTTCAGTTTTGCTGATGAAAATTGTTTTGCATCCACACACTGGTCTGTTTGATGCAATGACAAAGTAAATTTACAGGCCAACAACGTTCACCTGTGGTCAGTGACATTTAGATCCGGGTGACATCTGCATACTTGTGGTAGGGCACACTGTAGCCACATATTAGCTAGCCTGATGGCAGGATGTAGAAAATTGAACAATAGGGGTTCCACAATTGACCCCTGAGAAACCCTATAGGTCATAGCTATTTGGACACAGTTACCAAATTCAATAAAGTACGTCGTTTCTCTAATATGGAGTTTTACTCTAGCCACCAAACATACAGCAAGGAATCTCCCACTGTGTTGATCTCTTGTCTTAGGTGTCCCAACCTTACCAATAATGCTCTAGTTACAGCCGAGTTGTTTATTTACGTAAACTGCAAATGATTACGGTGTGTTAACTGGAAGCTGACAATAGTTGTAGAAGAGTTTTTATTTTTTAAACGCTAACAATGCAGAGTGAATGATGAAGTAGAAAGGAAAACATAATTCTCTTTATTAAAATGTTTACAAGTGCATTGTACAACACAGCATCAACACAAACAATGTTGTGATAAAGGTAAGGAGCAAATTATATTAATACAGCTGAACATTCTATTGTCAGTATGGCAAGTGGAACATGCATGACTTTAAAATTAACAGCGAAGTAGCAAAAAGCAACATTTTAGAGGGGTCTTATTTTTTCCCTACATTTAAAACACTTCCTTGAGGTCTACAGTACATAACATGTACTGGTGGTTCTTTGGTCAAAATGTTGCATAGATTATTAATGTTTTACTGACCGCGTTCAAGTCACTTTCTGACCGTCTTTTAAGGATGCACCGGTTTCTGCGCGGTCTTATTTACGTGGCTCCACTTCGACAGCGTCTTCTCCCCGCCCTCTTTGTTGTAGTTTTTAGCGTTTCCATATGGAGCCTACTGACAGATATAAGTTGGAACTATACGCTACTTTGTTTTAGAAATAACACTAGCGGCGGATGCATGTATGTCTGCCCCACAATAGAATAGAATAGAATAGAATGGACTTTATTGTCATTATATTTGCATATAACGAGATTAAGGACTCCAATTTAAGATGCGGTAGTGGGAGCAAATATGGGGTAAAAATAAATTACACAAGAGGTAATAAAGAAAAAAACCTAAGAATTGAAATAAACAGACTACTATCCAATAAAAATAATAAGCAATCCTGTACAACTACTCAGTGGCCTAGTGGTTAGAGTGTCCGCCCTGAGATCGGTAGGTTGTGAGTTCAAACCCCGGCCGAGTCATACCAAAGACTATAAAAAAATGGGACCCATTACCTCCCTGCTTGGCACTCAGCATCAAGGGTTGGAATTGGGGGTTAAATCACCAAAAATGATTCCCGGGCGCGGCACTGCTGCTGCCCACTGCTCCCCTCACCTCCCAGGGGGTGAACAAGGGGATGGGTCAAATGCAGAGGACGGGTCAAATGCAGAGGACAAATTTCGCCACACCTAGTGTGTTTGTGACAATCATTGGTACTTTAACTTTAACAATATACAAAACACTATACAAATACAAAATACTGTACAATATAAGAATACAAGAATAAGATAGAGAAAAAGAAGTAGCTTATTGACTGCAATTTCGGACTACAATGGCGTACTCACGCATTTCTACCATATATGGAGATATCCGCAGACGTCACATTTGGGGGAAAACGTCACAATTGGGGTACATTCCAAACTTTTCGTTTGGAGGAAGTGTGAATGAAGGCAAGATTGTTTTATAAATATCTACGCCATGCCGCCATTGTTTGATTTTACATTTTCGGGACTTATGCTCATCCCAAATACACAAAAACAAGTACAAATAGGTAAGAAAAGTTGTTTTTGCATATTAGGCCCCCTTTGAAGCGCATGCTGAACTGGATGCTAAGATGTTATACTTTTTTTTTCTTTTTTAATTAAAAAAAATGTTTTGATTAAAAACAATTATGTCATTATGTGGGAAAAACTGCATTAAGTTGCCTATAATCACAGATGTGAATGTTTTTTTTGTATTCAGAGACCCCGTCGGTTAATTGCTTTTGTAGACCACGTACCCAGCATGTGTAGTCGACTCTGTGGTTAATTGAATAGAGGCGTTAATTGGAATATTTGCCTTTATGATGATTATAACATGCAATGTATGTGTTTTAGGGAGGTCCCTACACCGCCACAAAAAACTGACAATAAGGGACCAACTTGTGAGCTTACTAAGGATGTACGTCCTGCGGTAGCCACAAGTCAAGGAGCTTCAGTTCCTGGAGGTGATTATGCCGAGATATTAGAAACATCTGTAGAGATACAGACAGAACCAAGTAAGTCCTCACAGAACTTCGGACTGCCAGAGCAGACCCAAACAAACAATACAGCTCACTGTGAAGGCTCAGTCCACGTGGGACAGCTGCATGGATTATTTGAGGAAAAGGTTTCAATCCTGCCTGTGGACTCTGAAGCGCAGCAGGAGGAGAACCGAACAGCTCAGCAAGCCTCATCCTTGCCCCAGCACAAAGGTCCTACAGAGACTAAAACGTCACACGAGGCACAGGAGGTCAAAGGCGTTCTTAATGGATCCGTAACGGTACTTATGGCAAGTGAGGAGACAAGCCGAAGGTCAGAGGAAGCGACGCCTTACATGAATGGCGGCGACGTGGACAGAGAGAGGGTGTGCTGCCTCGCCCAACGCCTATTTAAGCTGGATGGGATCCAGCGAGTGGATGTGGTGAAGCACCTTGACAAAGAGTAAGAGCATAATTATGTAATTTTTGTTATTGTACAGGCAGTGTTTAGGAAAACGTTCCTTTTTTTAAATGCAATACAAGTGTAAACATCAGTTCCAGTATACAGCTGTAGGGAGAGCCTGAATGCACAACTAAGAAAAACTAATAATAGACTGTCATGGTTTTATTCTAGCTGTTTTCTTATGTTTACTATTACCTCCTCTTGCATTTCTGTAGTAATGCCTTCAGTCATGCGGTTGGAGAGGAATACCTCAAGTTCTTTGATTTCACCGGGCAAACTCTGGATCAAGCCCTGAGGTCAGCATTATGGGGGCTGAGCTTCACTGGACACACTCATGGACGCCTCCTAAATACACTTGTTTTACTTTTATGTGCATCTCTCAGGTCTTTTTTAAAAGTGGTCATCCTGCTAGGAGAGACCCAGGAGAGGGAGCGGGTGCTGCAGCACTTCGCCGGGCGCTTCCATCAGTGCAACCCGGACTCCTTCTTCTCGAGAGGTGGACTTCGCTCTCGCTTCTGAGCTTTACATTGTAGGCACACACTCATTCTTTCACTCTTTCCCCTCCTTAGAGTCTGTGTTGGCTCTCACGTGCGCTCTCATGCTCCTCAACACAGACTTGCATGGACAGGTGAGGGAGCGTGCGCCAGCTGAATAACCTCTGACCTCTGGTACTAAGAGTAACTGTGATTGTTTTTGACAGAATGTTGGAAAAGCCATGTCCTCTTCCAAGTTTGTGTCCAACCTAGATGGGATGAACAATGGAGAAAACTTCAGCAAAGATCAGCTGAAAGTAAGAAAGTATTGATTTATTTTATAAAGATTGTTCAATTAAATGTTACGTATTTGCATTTTAGTGTCTGTACAACTCCATCAAGAGCGAGCCATTGCAGTGGGCGGTGTGAGTATTTATTATTGTCATTATCAAATTTGCACAAGCCACACTCTCACACACGCGTCATTGTCGAATAGTGACGAAGTGGAGCTGACGTTGGCGTTGACGGGGGAGGACGCACCCTTGCGGTCTAAGAGCAACCCCTTCCAGGACGTTCCCCATGACAAGGCGGCGCCGGTAGTCAAGCAGGGCTTCCTTCAGAGGAAGATCCATGCCGACATCGACGGGAAGCGCAGTAAGAAACACATACATGGTGTGCTGCTAACCAAATTTGAGACAGCATTTATTGTATAAGTGTGTGTTGTTACAGCCCCTTGGGGTAAAAGGCGCTGGAAGACATTCTACGGCGTGTTGAAAGGAATGGTCCTTTACTTACAGAAGGTGGGTCTGTCTGAGTTTTGAGATATATATATAAAAACTGTATGCGATTATTCACAAAACATTATTGGACTAATCACGGATACACGCAGATTAATCACGCAATTTATTTTGAGGGAACAAGCACCTTTACTCTTTTTTTGTCTTCTTTTATGTTACTCGTAAACTATGAAAGCAAGTAGTTTTTCTGTGATTAGTCAGGGTTAATCCATGTTCAGAAGTGTGATTAATCTGATTAATGAAAAAAAAAAATATATATATATACCGTATTTTTCGGAGTATAAGTCGCACCGGAGTATAAGTCGCACCTGCCGAAAATGCATAATAAAGAAGGAAAAAACATATATAAATCGCACTAGAGCCCGGCCAAACTATGAAAAAAACTGCGACTTATAGTCCAAAAAATACGGTATATAGGTTATATATTCGCACTGCGGGATGTGGCTTGTGTGTGCTGTGTTTGTGTGGTGGGCAGAGGTGGGTAGAGTAGCCAGAAATTGTACTCAAGTAAGAGTACTGTTACTTTAGAGATTTATTACTCAAGTAAAAGTAAGGAGTAGTCACCCAAATATTTACTTGAGTAAAAGTAAAAAGTATGTTGTGAAAAAACTACTCAAGTACTGAGTAACTGATGAGTAACCTGTTCGTTTAATGATGACGGCAACAAATAATGCACAAAAACATAAAAATAGCAATGAGCAAATTCAGAGCCAGGAATATCTCTTAAGCAACTAAAACAATAATATATATTAAATAATAATACATTAACATAAAAAAAATAAATAAGGCAATTTGAGCCACAATAACTTAACAGCACCATAGGCTCAGTAAGCAGAGATTATAAAAGAAAATAACAAGTTAGCCTTTACGCAAACCATAAACTGATAGGTGTGGGCTGCATCTGGGAACACACTGTGCACTTCTGATCGGTGTTTCTATGCATGCGTGTGTGTGTGTGTGTCTTTGTCTGTCTCTCTATGAGGCTGCAGTGCGTTAATAAATGTCCCCACACGATGTACATTTGGCAGTGATTCATAGCAGGAAAGCTAACATCAGCCAACGATGACAGCCAAACTATCTACTAACGTTACTTACCGCGATGTGTTTCCTCAAATTTGACGTTGAGTTCATGTAAGCTTAAGCTTGTTGCCGCTGAAACTTTAGGTGCAGTTAATCACGTGACCGCCTGGTGAAATGGAGTCAAACGTCACCAGTGACTGCATCTGATTGGTGAAACGGAGTCAAACGTCACCAGTGACTATTTGATTGGTGAAACGCAGGCATGCGATAGATCCTACTTTGAAGGTCTGTTTGACAAACCAAAATAAACAAAGCGTGCATTAACAGATGGATAAAAATCAGTAGCTAGTAGCGAGCTGAATGTAGATAAATGGAGCAGAGTAAATGTAGCGTTTCTTCTCTATAAATATACTCAAGTAAAAGTATGTTGCATTAAAACTACTCTTAAAAGCACAATTTATTCCAAAAGTTACTCAAGTAGATGTAACGGAGTAAATGTAGCGCGTTACTACCCACCTCTGGTGGTGGGAACAGCGGAGTGCTTGGAGAGATCGCTCAAAGTAAAACGATGATGAGGTGGAATTGATTGATTGATTGATTGAGACTTTTATTACCAGTAGTAGGTTGCACAGTGAAGTACATATTCTGTACAATTGACCACTAAATGGTAACACCCGAATAAGTTTTTCAACTTGTTTAAGTCGGGGTCCACTTAAATTGATTCATGATGCAGATAAATACTATCATATATACTATCATCATAATACAGTCATCACACAAGATAATCATCAGGATGTATAAATTGAATTATTTGCATTATTTACAATTCTTTACATTATTTACAAAGAGAGTAAAGTGCCCAAAGAAGATGAAAGAAGCTGTCCAAGGTTTTGCCATCATTTAAACCTGAAAAAGACAAAGACATTGTGGCAAAATGTTTGTCGCTGTCAAGTGGAGCTAGCATTTCACAATTGCATTACAACAATAATGCAACACATTACCAGAAAGCATCCTGCATATTTAAAAAACGCAAACAACCAGAAACAAGGTAGACATCTATTTTGGCAGCTTCTTATTTAATTTGCATATTGAATGGTTTATTCATACACATGGAAGCATGTGAGGACTTGTTAGCATTTACACGTACTAGAAATACCAATGTTGCATGCATTTATAACAGGAAAGATAAAGGTCATTAGAACAATGTTTAAACTGTGTCCATAAAAGACGCATTTAAGTTATATTGTGTGTTTTACTCGATTACTCGACGACTAATATAATCAATAGCTGCAGCCTTGATGTAAACAGAATAGACTTGCATGCCGTACACCTACTCAGTGGCCTAGTGGTTAGAGTGTCCGCCCTGAAATCGGTAGGTTGTGAGTTCAAAACCCGGCCGAGTCATACCAGACTATAAAAATGGGACCCATTACCTCCCTGCTTGGCACTCAGCATCAAGGGTTGGAATTGGGGGTTAAATCACCAAAAATGATTCCCGGGCGCAGCCACCGCTGCTGCTCACTGCTGCTGCTCACTGCTCCCCTCACCTCCCAGGGGGTGATCAAGGGTGATGGGTCAAATGCGGAGAATAATTTCGCCACACCTAGTGTGTGTGTGACAATCATTGGTACTTTAACTTTTTAACTTTAGTAAGCCATTAGATGTACCTAATGTTATGGCTGGTGGGTGAACATGAAGGTGATCAACATGCGCGTGTGTGTGTTGGTATCAGGATCACAGTAGGAAGGAGCAGCAGGCTAACGAGGAGGTGGTGAGTGTACATCACTCGCTGGCCGAGCCAGCGGTCGACTACACAAAGAAGCCGTATGTGTTCCGTCTGCAGACGGCCGACTGGAGGGTTTTCCTTTTTCAAGCTTCGTAAGTTGCGAGATTCTCTGTGGGAGAAATTTGTGTACGTGATGCTTTTAGCGTTGTCTCTTTTCGTCTTAGATCCAAAATGGAGATGATGTCGTGGATCAACCGCATTAACCTGGTGTCTGCTCTCCACTCCTCTCCTCCGTTCCCTGCTGCCGTCGGCTCCCAGAGGAGGTTTTGCAGGCCGATCCTGCCCGCCTCGCAATCCGCTCACACTCTGGTACATTTACTCTTTTTATCTTTCTCAAGTTTAAAACGCATGCCCTGCCATGACATCGTTGCCTGTGCAGGAGCGCCAGCTGCAGTCTCACACCAGAATGCTGGAGTCCTTCAAAGCTGACCTATCGCATCTCCAGGAGAACCTGCCGGAGGGCAGAAAGGGCAGAGGAAAGGAGATGGAGGAGCATCGTACCAGAGCGGAGTACCTGCAGCACGAGGTAGCGCCATTCCATGATGGCGCACTTGTGAAGCTGTCGTCTAGTGGTGTGCGATATAGACAATATAAATTAGGCTAACAATAGTTTTAATGTTGATGACACATGTTCTGCAAATTTCACAGCGACAAGCGAACAAAAGCGTCCTCAACGCAATGCTGCGTCCTCATTAGCGAGCTAGAGGCCAATGTCTCGCCATTTTGCAGCTTCTAAATCTCACAAGTAGCATTATCACTGGTGGACTAGAGTACAGGTAATAGCTAAACATGTTACTCCACACACTGTAGGAGGATACAAAAAAGCATAGATAGGTAACCACTAAGTTAGATTTTGTAAATGTAAACAGACGTAGGTGGATCCATACAAATATCAAATGCAACGATACCAAGTATAGTATCACTATATGGCTGGTACTTTGATATTTTTTATCATCAGAAAATTATTTTTTGTTGTTTTTCTTAGTTTTTACAAACTCAGGAAATAGAGCCAATGGTATTTTTTGTTTTTGTTTAGTTATTTTGTACTTTTGACTTTGAGATAGGCTCCAGCACCCACCGCGACCCCAAAAGGGACAAGCGGTAGAAAAATGGATGGATGGATGGACTTTATCATATGTTTTCTATGAATTGATATTGTGACATTGCCATCTTGTGTTTTTTGTCGGATTACAATTGTGATCAAAACATTTTTAATTTAATAATCCTGAATATTTTAAATGTGTACATTGTTATGGCCAATTCTGCACTGTACTACTTGGTATCGCATGGATAGAGACCCAAATTTGTAGTATTGTCTAAAACTAAAGTAAATGGTCTTCATTTATATAGCACTTTACCTGCACGATACCCAAAGTGCTTTACATTATATGTCAAATTCACCTATTCACACTAATGGGGGAAGCCAGGCGTAACCACGACCCATCAGGAGCAAGGTGGGCGAAGTGTCTAGCCCAGTGGTTCTTAACCTGGGTTCGATCGAACCCTAGGGGTTCGGTGAGTCGGGCTCAGGGGTTCGGCGGAGGTCAAAACACACCTGACTCATCGTGTAAATAAAAACTGCCTATCGGCGTATTACGGATACGACAACAGCAGAAGTCAGACTGATTTGCAGGTGTGTAATTTGTTGTGAGTTCATGCACTGTGTTGGTTTTGTTGTTTGAACAAGGTGATGTTCATGCACGGTTAATTTTGTGCACCAGTAAAAAAACATGGTAACACTTTAGTATGGGGAACATATTCACCATTAATTAGTTGCTTATTAACATGCAAATTAGTAACATATTGGCTCTTAACTAGTCATTATTAAGTACTTATTAATGCCTTATTCGGCATGGCCTTATTATAACCCTAACCCTCTAACCCTAACCAAATAACTCTAAATTAAGTCTTTGTTACTTAGAATATGTTCCCCATACTAAAGTGTTCCCAAAAACATATAACTTTGTCTTGAATTTGAAAAAAAAAGAACATTTTATTTTTCACTAAAGAAGGGTTTGGTGAATGCGCATATGAAACTGGTGGGGTTCGGTACCTCCAACAAGGTTAAGAACTACTGGTCTAGCCCAAGGACAGAAGACCGCGACTAGGATAGCGGAAGCTCGACTCGTACTAAGAACCCTCAAGTTGCTGGCACGACCGCTCTACCATCTAAGCCACGCTGCCCTATGCAAATGTGAAGTATTAAATCAACAGATGAATGAGAGCGTAGTGTATTTTAACAGAAAGTAATTCGCTATGAACAGTAAATTAATACATTTTTGAGAAAATAAAACTGGAAATGATGTAATATGTTACGGCAGCAGCTAAATTAGGAGACCTTTAACCCAGTTTGAAATAGTTCCATTATCATATTTAAATGCCAAATAATATATTGTGTTATGTATTGTTATTGCAAGAGGCTGCGATATATATCACAATATAGATTATATCACCCATCCCTACTGCATCAGTGACCTAGTTTTTTTGTTGCTTCGCAGATCTGTCGGTACGAGAGCTACTCATGTGTGCTGCTGGCCTGGAAGAGCGTCCAGAAGACCAGCGACGGCGGCGCTTTGATCACCGCCGCCCTCGGCGTGTTTGACAAAGCCATGTGCGCGTCCCCTCTGGTTGAGAAGGACGATGATGAAAAAGGCCGTCTGACCAAATCACACTCCAGCCCCTCCCTGGAGCTGGAGATGACGCCGCCCAGCACCATCAAAGTCAAGCGCAACATTTCAGAAAGGTGGACTTACCGTAGGACCATCACGCCTCGACTGAATAAGGACGCATGACAGCAAGTAATTCCGGAAATGCTTTGATAGCTAATCCCGACCACACCTTTTTGTTTTTACCTCGTGCACTTTGACAAACACAATTAATCTCAGGAATTCCCGAATTCTCTCAGGATGTGGAAGAACCTGATATTTCATTTGTTGAGTGACCAAAAATATGTGGACCTGATAGACACCTTTTTTTATTGTAACTTTGTGCTGTGTAGAAATAGTCAAACATGCCTACCTGGTTTGTGACCACTAGGGGATGCTGGAGTACCGGACACCTTGAAGCCAATAAGGTCGTTATTGCACTTTGTCATTTTTTTAAATAAGTGTGTTATTCATATGAAGGGTTTATTTTGTACATGTTTTAAATGTGTCCAGTACTAAAGGTGTGTTTCATTTTTTAAATATTAATTTTAAACACCAAACAAGTCAGAATATCTGCTGTGGAAAGGCTCCAGCCTCAAAATGTGTCAAAAGAAATACCATACAATGAAGGACTGATCTTTATTTCACGTAAGATTTTTTTCACCAATGAATTAAAAGGCTCTTGTAATATCTTGTAAATATTGCATGATTTCTTCTGTGTATTTTAGTTTTTGTCATTTAAATTGTTAAATGTTGGATATTTTTTGTATGTTTGATCAATCTCTCGGTGCTCCTACTGGTTTGATCGGTGAGTATATTTCTAGCATTGACAACAAACAAATGACCTGAACTTTGACCCTTTGTTTTTTTTTTTGTAGGGTGAAACATTGCTGAGCTCCACCCTTCACTTACCTCACATCCCATTGCTGCTCCACTTTTCGCCGGCCATCACTCGTCTTGAGTGGAGGTACGTAACATTCCCCCCACCACCATTTTCCTGTCACAATCCAAATTATATAGTCCCAATTAGGTGACTTATAACGAGTACCAAGTCGTAAGAATCAGAATGTGTGTTGTCCATCTGTAAAGGTGTTAATGATTTATTAAATACCTCACAAGCAACCGTAGAAGTGTATGTGTGTGCATGTGCACAGGCCCATTTTGTTCCCTTTCACCCCGACATGTCGGGTTGCTGCCGACCTCGAGCGCTCAACAATAAGAACAGGATGTCTCGGATAAAGGCCCCCGCTGCCCCTAACACAACCCCACCCCCCCCGTCCCCTTCCAGACCCCAACTTCTTACACACATTCCTGGCAGTAGAATGCGATGCGACAATAGGAAACGCAATGAAGAGCAAAAAGACAATCAGGCGGACACTAGTCTGGCGGCCCCGAATGGGATCAAGGCAGCAACTGAACAGTGGTGTGCTTTCTTGTAAGACGGTTTTTTTTCTCTTGATGACGGCCGTGTGGACACGAGGCGATGACTTGATGAGCTGCGGGCCTTCGTTAACGTGATAATGCTCGACTTTTCCTGTCCGCTCAATGGAGGCCGTCTCCATTCAGTCAGTGCCATAACAACAGCTCATTAAGATAAAGTCAGATTGTGCAGATGAAGGTGACTGATGGTTAGCATGACTGACAGGTGCCCAGGGCCACCAATACACCTGAAGGGGTGTCAACGTTGAAAGGTGACGCCTGCATCCCCACACGACAAAACATTCCATCATGAGGAAGGTGGCCATTAGTGTCCTGTTTGCTTTATCTGAGATGAAATGTATGCTAACGTGTCCAATAGCCTGCTTTTAGAGAGCCGGCAAATAGTGATTCTGGGGCTGCATTGGCTGCTGGGTTCAGAGGGCATCCTTCCCTAGGAATTGTCCTGCGTTTTTTTTGTTCCGTGTGCGCCTCTCCATTCTCGGGGATGTGGAAGCTTTGTGAGCCTCAGTCAGGCCTGGTTGGGTATATAAAAAGGCTAGAGCTCAAGTTAGGATCATTAGGGGCTTGTCTGCCAAGCATTTTGCAAGACAAAGAACTAGAATAACACTCAGTGGAGCGCAGACCTCCATCAAGGTTGAACTGTTAAAAACAAATTTGTTTTTCCTCCTGTGTTAAAAGCCCACTTCTTGGCTAGACATAAGATGACCGACCAACCGGACTTGTCTTTTTTTTGTAGTCTGGGATGCAGGGAATGTATCCATCGTGACTGAAACGGCAAAATAAAAAATACATTCTGTGTTAAAAGTGGAAAAAATGTAGAACACTTTTTGTATTTTGTTTGTTTATTTCGTTTATCATGTAATACCGGGTTTAGGCAAATGAATCCATTTTGACTTAAACCCAGAACCGAAAGTACATTTTCACAAAAGTCACAAATTCATCTTGCAACATAAATTAGTGCCTCAATTGACGAGCTTAATTGGTTCTGTAACAATAGCTCTTAACTCAAATCAACAACGCCTATTGAAATGAATTCAAATCTATTTAAATCGCTGCCTGGCCCCACCAAATCAGAAAAACAAAACATTTGGATTGTATGAAAAATACTACAATAAATAGAATGTAATACAAACAATATTAGACTACATTTACACTGCAGGCCAAAGTGGATTTTTTTTTAAATCAGATTTTTTCCTGCTGACTGTTTACACTGCATGTAAAATGTGATCTTTATGGGACTCCAGTATAAACACGAACAGGCCCCAATGTGGCCTCAATGTGGCCTCGATGTCACTTGCATGCGCAGTGCTGCGATAAGTGAAAACAAAGGAAGTTGACTGGATTCCGTAAATGAACAAAAAAGTCACTACTAGTACTACAAAATAAAGTAAGTCGCCACATCTTAAACATGAGAGTTTTTTTAACGTGAAAAAAAAAAAAAAAAAATTATATATATATATATATATATATAATTATATATAAAATATATATTTTTTATTTTTATTTTTTTATTTTATATATATATATATATATATATATATATATATATATATATATATATATATATATATATATATATAATGTACGTATATATATATATATGTATATATATATATATATATATATATATATATATATAATGTATGTATATATATATATATATATATATATATATATACATTATATATATATATATATATATATATATATATATATATATATATATATATATATATATAATATATTTTATGGCTGCCTCCCAATACGAAGGTCCTGAGTTCAATCCCGGGCTCGGAATCTTTCTGTGTGGAGTTTTGCATGTTCTCCTCGTGACTGCGTGGGTTCTCTCCGGGTACTCCGGCTATCTCCCACCTCCAAAAACATGCACCTGGGGATTGGCAACACTAAATTGGCTCTAGTGTGTGATTGTGAGTGTGAATGTTGTCTATTTGTGTTGGCCCTGCGATGAGGTAGCGACTTGTCCAGTGTGTACCCCGCCTTCCGCCCGAATGCAGCTGAGATAGGCTCCAGCAACCTCCGCGACCCAGAAAGGGACAAGCGGTAGAAAATGGAGGGATGGAGGGATGGATATGGCTGGTAAGTAGCGGAAACACTGACATCAAAGTGGATCGACATTAGCTTTATTTTCCTACTCCCTTACGTAAACAACTTAAAACAAATACGTCCGAGCGTGTGAAGTCACATTTGAAAAGTTTAGATTCAAATCAATTCAGACTACCTCCTGATGTGGCCAAAATGTCATGTGAAAAGATCAGGTTTGACTGGCAAAAGAAAATCAGATCTGTGTCGCTTTAGGGCAAAAACTATTTGATTTGGTGTGCAGCGTAAATAGGGCCATAATTTACAGAGTGGACTATTACATTATCTCTTTCTAGCTGCTTCTCCTTCAAACACACAATCAGCCTCTTAACCATATTTTTAAAGATAAATATCCACTGTTTAGATATTATTTAATGTCCTTGGCTGGCATTAGACTCATTATGCTTGTGTATGGTGCAGATAGCAGTGATATGCTCCAACATCTTCACATAGCCGGTCGACATGCTCTGTCATATTTTTGATGATTTCTTTCTTTAATTCAATGACTATCATCCACTTTTTCTTTCTTCTTTCTATGTTGATCTCTACCTATGAGCTAAAGCTAGCGAGTCAGACCAGATGTTTTGGGCGGAGCTTACGGGGTTCACTGTGACATTTGCTACACCAACTAATGGTGGGGCCGATAAATGCTTTAAAATGTAATATCGGAAATTATCGGTATCGTTTTTTTTAAATTATCGGTATTGTTTTTTATTTATTAAATTTTTTTAAATTTTTTATGAAATCAACATAAAAAACACAAGATACACTTACAATTAGTGCACCAACGCAAAAAACCTCCCTTCCCCATTTACACTCATTCACACAAAAGGGTTGTTTCTTTCTGTTATTACTATTCTGGTTCCTACATTATATATCAATATATATATCAATACAGTCTGAAAGGGATACAGTCCATAAGCACACATGTGGTGCTGAATTTCCCTCAGGGATCAATAAAGTACTTTCTATTCTATTCTATTCTATACATGATTGTGCGTGCGTGCGGTCCACTAATAGTACTAACCTTTAACAATTAATTTTTTTACTAATTTTCATTAATTACTAGTTTCTATGTAACTGTTTTTATATTGTTTTACTTTCTTTTTTATTCAAGAAAATGTTTTTAATTTATTTATCTTATTTTATTTTATTAATTAAAAAAAAAAAGACCTTATCTTCACCATACTGGGTTGTCCAAATTAGGCATAATTTATCTTATTTTATTTTATTTTTATTTTTTAAAAGGACCTTATCTTCACCATACCGAGTTGTCAAAATTAGGCATAATAATGTGTTAATTCGACGACTCTATATATCGGTATCGGTTTATGTCGGTAACGGTTGATATCGGTATCGGTAATTAAGAGTTGGACAATATCGGAATATCGGATATCGGCAAAAAAGCCATTATCGAACATCCCTAGTGGGGATGCTTGTAACTCAGATATTTGCTTGCAACTTAACCTCTAAAGGCCTTAGTGGCCACATGCGTGGACAACACCTTTTAGCTCTTATTTCCAAAATTGTGTACACTACTGAATTGGGGTCTTATGCCGACATATGGACACTTATACTGCTATCTGGTGGTGTCAGAAGAGTATAACATACAATGGAATTTGGAAAAAAAAGTGTAAAAATAAAAATTAGCATGAAGTACACGGTTGTTACTTATGGACTAAGTACATCATATAAAAAGATGATCTTTAGTTTTTATTCTAATTAGAGTCAAATAAGCCCAAATAGCAAAGAGCAATAAAAAAATCATGTAAACACAGCTTGGGCCTTAAGAGGTTAAAGCATAACAGTTAGTCAAGAGACCGCTCTGAACTCAAAACACTCCAAAGCTGACGTTGGAACTGTGCCATTTTTTAATCCTAGGGTGCAGGGAATGCTTAAACCTTGACCCGGCAAAAAGGTAGAATACATTTTCACAAAAGAAAAAAAAAATCATGTTTTTTTTTGTTTGCACATTCATGAATTAGCAGGCTACTTCCTGGTTAGTTTGCCATTTTTGGTTCTGTGATGCAAGGAACCTGTCCAACTGTGTAACACAAAGCAACAAAAAGAAAAATGGTATTTTCACAAAAGTTTAAAAAAATAGACCAACACATTTATGTTTGTCCATCCACTTATGAGCAAGTTACTTCTGAGTTTGAGTTTGAGTTTATTTGGAACATGCAAGCATACAACATGATACATCACAATTTCCAGTTTCTCTTTTCAATGTGTTCGAAAAGGAGTAGGAAGAAGCAGAGCTTATTTAATCCTACCCCTTTTCTTTTACATAACGGTTGCTAAAACTTTTGTTCACTTCCTGTTCTCAATTTATTCACAATATACTCCATAAGTAATCACAATATAAATAAATAATAATTGGTGAAGTAAGTCGTATTTCATATGATGAGATAAGTAAGATTATTTTGAGAATGAAAGAATGGATGGATGAAATAAATTCAGAATGTTTATCATGGTTCCTTCTTCTTTGTACTTTGTAAACACTTTAAGTTTGAAGAGTTTCTTGAAGTGAATCATATTAGTGCAAAGTTTATGGAGACTAGTGATACAAAATGATGGGACCAAACCACTTTTGATTCCGGATGTGAGAATCCGTCATTTGTCACTACAAAAGCAAAAAGAAATCCTTTAAAAAAATTTTTTTTTTAAAAATCCAGCAAGATTTTTCTTTTTTTCCCATTCACATGTTATCAGGCTACTTCTTTGTTCATCATTCTGCTTGATGTTAGGAAGAGATAGGCTCAATCATTTTGGAGAAAGCTTTGTAGTTTTTGTGTAATCGTGCAAACTAACAAATAATTGAAATAATAATATATCTCTTTCATGTTAACACTCTTAGAGGAGGTAAATAGTCCCAAACACATAAGGTCACTCTCGTCTCTTTTCCCGACCCACTCACTGCACATTGGACAAAAAACGCCGCATCGATAAACACCGCCGACAAAAACATTTTTTTCTTCTTGGCTCAACGGCGCTCCGGACGCCCGTTGTCCATCTGCTGCTGACGCCTCGCACGCTCCACTTGTTACTTCATGTCTCCCAGTCTTCCACTTCAAAAACTCTTTGCTTCATCCACCCCTCGCTCTTGACCAAGCACCATGACGCCGTGCAAAGCCCTTGAAATCTCTCAGCGGTCCACTCAGTCCCGCGTAGCAACAAAAGTCTCCTGAGGACTTTCAAGATAGAGGACGTGGTGTCATTTTTGCTTTTGCGATGTAGGGGTTAAACGTTGTAGCAGCCTGCAATGATAGCATTGGCATTTCTCGTGTAGTCTGGCGTAATCAAAGAACAACATTAGCTTCTAGAATAGTTATTTTTTATTTCATTCTCAGGGTATTCTATCGATCTCAACTGGACTGTTTGGTTTGTCTCAGAAAGACTGTTTGGTTTGTCTTTCTAAGACCGTTTGGTTTGTCTTTCCAACACAATCCAAACAGTCCAGTTCCGATCGATTGAATGCCCTGAGATTACGATGACCTGGATGAATTAGAACATTCATAGACACGTTTTATTTTATTATTTGTCTCAGACCAAATAATAAAATCATCCGTTCCACAGCCTCCGTAGCAGAACCCACAGATTCTGTAAGATCTTCTTCCTTCAGGCCGTAAGACTCTTGAACGCATTAAAATAATCCCCTCAATTCCCTCCCAAAATGGATTAACTCGCTGGACTATAAAGACAATATAACATACATCCATAAACATGGATGCATATGCAAAAGTGCAATATATTTATCTGTACAGTAATCTATTTATATCTGCACCTTATTGCTTTTTTATCCTGCACTACCATGAGCTAATGCAACAAAAATTTGTTTTGATCTGTACTGTAAAGTTCAAATTTGAATGACAATAAAAAGAAAGTCTAAGTCTAAACAAATATCCATCATTTGCGAGTTTTTACTGGTAAAAAGAAGATCAAAAGCGATATATATTTTCCTGACAACAAGCATCCTCTGCAGGTGACATTTGTATTTGGTCTACACTTGTCCCTCGCCACATGACGCTCAGATGTGTTATTGTTGTTTATTGAGTATGTCATAGTCGGTTCTATATCATACATGTAGTATATGATATACATACCGTATTTTTCGGACTTTCGCAATTTTTTTCATAGTTTGGCCGGGGGTGCGACTTATACTCAGGAGCGACTTATGTGTGAAATTATTAACACATTACCGTAAAATATCAAATAATATTATTTAGCTCATTCACGTAAGAGACTAGACGTATAAGATTTCATGGGATTTAGCGATTAGGAGTGACAGATTGTTTGGTAAACATATAGCATGTTCTATATGTTATAGTTATTTGAATGACTCTTACCATAATATGTTACGTTAACATACCAGGCACGTTCTCAGTTGGTTATTTATGCCTCATATAACGTACACTTATTCAGCCTGTTGTTCACTATTCTTTATTTATTTTAAATTGCCTTTCAAATGTCTATTCTTGGTGTTGGCTTTTATCAAATAAATTTCCCCCAAAAATGCGACTTATACTCCAGTGCGACTTATATATGTTTTTTTCCTTCTTTATTATGCATTTTCGGCCGGTGCGACTTATACTCCGGAGCGATTTATACTCCGAAAAATACGGTAATTATAGTCCGCAAATTATGTGTTGTTGTTGAGTGTCGGTGCTGTCGAGAGCTCGGCGGAGTAACAGTGTAAAACTCTTTCATATGGTGGCAGCCGGTAGCTAATTGCTTTGTAGATGTCGGAAACAGCGGGAGGCAGTGTGAAGGTAAAAAGGTATCTAATGCATAAACCAAAAATAAACAAAAGGTGAGTGCCCCTAAGAAAAGGCATTGAAGCTTAGGGAAAGCTATGCAGAACGAAACTAAAACTGAACTGGCTACAAAGTAAACAAAAACAGAATGCTGGACGACAGCAAAGACTTACTGCGTGTGGAGCAGATGGCGTCCATAAAGTACATCCGTGCATGACATGACAATCAACACCAAAATAGGAGCGCAAGACAAGAACTAAAACACCACACACAGGAAAACACAGAAAAACTCTAAGTCACGGCGTGATGTGACAAGTCGTGACAGTAGACCTACTTTGAGACAAGTGCTATAGTGATGCATGGTTGGTTATGGTTATGGTTTGAATTCATATCCGAAAATTGCGAAAACAACTTTTTACTGTCAACTGAGTTTTGTTTTTTAACGATTTCTGCTGGTGATGTGCCTCCGGATTTTTTCGACGCAAAAAATGTGCCTTGGCTCAAAAAAGGTTGAAAAACACCGGTATATGGTATACATACCGTATTTTTCGGACTATAAGTCGCAGTTTTTTTCATAGTTTGGCCAGGGGTGCGACTTATGTGTGAAATTATTAACACATTACTGTAAAATATCAAATAATATTATTTAGCTCATTCATGTAAGAGACGAGACGCATAAGATTTAATGGGATTTAGCGATTAGGAGTGACAGATTGTTTGGTAAACGTATAGCATGTTCTATATGTTATAGTTATTTGAATGACTCTTACCATAATATGTTACGTTAACATACCAGGCACGTTCTCAGTTGGTTATTTATGCCTCATATAACGTACACTTATTCAGCCTGTTGTTCACTATTCTTTATTTATTTTAAATTGCCTTTCAAATGTCTATTCTTGGTGTTGGGTTTTATCAAATAAATTTCCCCCAAAAAAGCGACTTATACTCCAGTGCGACTTATATATGTTTTTTTCCTTCTTTATTATGCATTTTCGGCCGGTGCGACTTATACTCCGGAGCGACTTATACGGTACTCCGAAAAATACGGTACATATCTTCAGTGAGCAGTCTTGTGCTCAATGGTAATATTATTATTTCAATAAAAAGAAAACAAAATTGAATTAAGAAAACAAAATTAAATTAAACATTTCTCAAAAGCGTAATCCCCCCCTTTTTTACATAGTTACTTTAACTAATATCTACTTTCCTCTGAACCACATGTTTGCGGCTACACTCTATTGTGGATTTTTTAAAGCATATTCTACGAATTTTTGGCATAAATTTGGCTGCATTGACTAAAAATATAAATGCGGTGGTTTGTAGAGCGCATTGTTCAGTATCGTGGCCACTGATTGGATCATGCAACGTTAGTCGTCCCTCGTTTATCGTGGCTAATTGATTCCAAGCCTGACTAGTCAACGATTTGCCGCGAAGTAGGATTCAAATATTTTCATAGTTATTTAAAGTGTGAGAAATTGTTAAATCTTCTGAATATGTTTTTAAACATAATAGGAGCCCTCTAACATGAAATAACACCCATATAGTCAGCTTTACACACACAATCTGACTACTGACTTGGTTTTTTTCATTTATTTTATAGCAAACCATAAAGCCCTTTTAGCCAATCAGAAGTTGAAAGAAAATAATTTATGGAAAAGCCACATTAGTAAATTAAAGAAAAGTATTGACGTACTGTACTAACTTAAATTAACCAAAAGCTCCTTCTGCCTTTCAGTCGCTAACAAGCTTTGTGTACGTTTTTTTTGTAGCGAGAGGAGTGTGTCATTGATAGAATTAATGCAAGTTGCTAGCCTGAGGGCATCTTAACACACGATCTCCTTTTGCACCCCTCCTCAGACAAACACTCCTCAGGCCTTAAGAGGCAGGACACAAGAAAGCAATAGCGAGCGCAGTGAAAAGAATGTTTGTCAACTTCCCCGCTTCTTTTATCTCAATTTCATCAAGCTTACAGTGTTCAAACCCACCAGCTATTCCACCTGTTTCCTCCGTGGTAATCGTTAACCCGACCATCGCTGTGTGGCGGCGGTGAATAAGCTGTTTGTGACTCACCACCCCCTATGGTCCCCTCGGGTCAGCCCTCTCCCTCCCTCGGGGCGGTACCTGATACCCGGGCTGATATTATCCACCTAGGCTGTGTATGGTGTTCAGTGTGTGTGTGTGCTTTGAAAGGTGCGTTTTTCTTGATGTCTGCCAGTCAAATAGTAGCTTCCTGCCTCCAGGGCCCGTGTGCTGTTTAATAGGCCGCTGTGACAACAGGGCACCTGTGTTCCCCGCCATCCCTCCATCCTTAAACTGCCTCTGTTTGGAAACTTGACTGGAACGTTTGTTCCAGGTGTATTGTGGTTAAAGGTGCAGGAGATCAGAGAGCTTCTTGAAATTTGAAGAAGTCACGATAGACGTCAATACCTCACAAGACCTTAACCCTCGTTACTTTTTATAAATTCAGCTAGACTGTCTTGTTTTTGCATTTTACTCAACAACTGTTGCACTCTTAAGTCTTTTTTTACTCTAAACTTGCAAAACATTTGAAATTAAAGCTGCAAGCAGCGTTGGTCGGGCCCGCATATTTGGCAGGTGCTAGTCCTAAGTGTCCCAATACTTTTTGTCCAGTTTTAGTCTTAAGTGTCCCAATACTTTTGTCCAGTGGTAGTCATAAGTGTCCCAATACTTTTGTCTACTTTTAGTCCGAAGTGTCCCAATACTTTTGTCTAGTGTACCTACCTTGTCTGCATTGTGTGGGCACGCTGGTGCTTCCTGCTTTTAAGTAGCCATCTTGAGAAAAAAGCAGCGCAGCAGTTCTTTGAAGGGTCGTAAAATCAAAACCGGAGCGGTAATCAAAACTCTTTCGCAAACTTTTAATCAGAAGGGTTCAATCGATCTCCTGTGTTAGTTTGAAGCCGAAACGACAAAAGCGCTCAGAGGAGATAATGTTTGAAGACAGGTGACTGGTTTTTACAAAAATGTTGTTTTGAAGGGGGAATTGCAAAGTTCCTGTAGATTTTTGCTGAGGGATGTCAATGAATGAAATGTAGGTCTAAGTCAGACCTACATAGAGGTTTTTGTTTCATGTCTCTCCGTCCTTCCCAGTGGGAGTTACAGGCAGTTGTGTCATTGTTTTCTTCCGAGGAGCAGTTTTTTTCTGCGTTTTATTCAAAAATTGCGCTAGAGCGCAATTTTGAGATTTGGGGTTAGGTTTTTTTATTAGATCGCAATTTTTGCCAGTCCTGATGTGTGTTAAGGGGGTCAAATTACAGCTCAAAGAGGCAAAAGTGACTGTTTTTAGTAAATTTTTTTCTTGAAGGGGGAATTGCCAACTTCTTGTTGATTTTTGCCCGAGGAATTTAATTAATGAAATGTAGGTCTAAGTGCGACCTACATAGAAGTTTTTGTTTCATGTCTCTAGGACATTTGTACTGGGAGTTAGAGACAGTTTTCTTCCTAGGGGGCGCTAGAGCGCAATTTTGAGTTTTGGGTTTTGGTTTTTTTACTTCGGGAATCCTTCTGCAATGGGCCAGGGCGGGCCCTAATTAGGCGTGATTTCACAGACAAAGAGATGTTGATGCGTTGTTACTAGGGATGTCCGATAATATCGGACTGCCGATATTATCGGCCGATAAATGCCTTAAAATGTAATATCGGAAGTTATCGGTATCGGTTTCAAAAAGTAAAATTTATGACTTTTTAAAACACCGCTGTGTACACGTACAGAGCGCCAATAAACCTTAAAGGCACTGCCTTTGCGTGCCGGCCCAGTCACATAATATCTACGGCTTTTCACACGCACACACAAGTGAATGCACGCATACTTGGTCAACAGCCATACAGGTCACACTGAGGGTGGCCGTATAAACAACTTTAACACTGTTACAAATATGCGCCACACTGTGAACCCACACCAAACAAGAATGACAAACACATTTCGGGAGAACATCCGCACCGTAACACAACATAAACACAACAGAACAAATACCCAGAACCCCTTGCAGCACTAACTCTTCCAGGATGCTACAATATACACCCCCCCCGCTAATCCATACCCCCCCCAAAATGTTTTTAATTAATTTATTTATTTTATTTTATTAATTTAAAAAAAAGGACCTTATCTTCGTCCAAATTAGGCATAATAATGTGTTAATTCCACGACTGTATATATATCGGTATCGGTAATTAAGAATTGGACAATATCGGAATATCGAATGTCGGCAAAAAAGCCATTATCGGACATCCCTAGTTTTTACTTCTTACTCTTGAGTCGCACTCTTAATTTATATTCTTAAATTACATTCCAACGTGTTACTTTTAAGTCACACAAAGCTCAATAGAACTTATATCACAATATGCGTCATAGAACTTACATGTACCGTATTTTTCGGAGTTTAAGTCGCACCGGAGTATAAGTCGCACCTGCCGAAAATGCATAATAAAGAAGGAAAAAAAACATATATAAATCGCAATGGAGCCCGGCCAAACTATGAAAAAAACTGCGACTTATAGTTCCGAAAAATATGGTAGTTACTTAAAAAAACACGTTAAGGTAAAAACAGAAAAACATGTTGGGGTAGAATGTTGGTACTAAATTGATACTCTTAAGTTACAATGTGAAGTAACATTCTAAAGTTACGTTTTACTCCTAAAGGGGAACATTATCACCAGACCTATGTAAGCGTCAATATATACCTTGATGTTGCAGAAAAAAGACCATATATTTTTTAACCGATTTCCGAACTCTAAATGGGTGAATTTTGGCGAATTAAACGCCTTTCTATTATTCGCTCTCGGAGCGATGACGTCACAACGTGACGTCACATCGGGAAGCAATCCGCCATTTTCTCAAACACATTACAAACACCGAGTCAAATCAGCTCTGTTATTTTCCGTTTTTTCGACTGTTTTCCGTACCTTGGAGACATCATGCCTCGTCGGTGTGTTGTCGGAGGGTGTAACAACACGGACAGTGACGGATTCAAGTTGCACCAGTGGCCCAAAGATGCGAAAGTGGCAAGAAATTGGACGAACTTTGTTCAAAATACGAGGGTGTGGGGAAAGCCGACGAAATGGTCAGTCGTTTGTTCCGCACACTTTACCGACGAAAGCTATGCTACGACAGAGATGGCAAGAATCATTTATTTATTTATTTATTATTTATCAACCACAATCAAGGCAGAAAGGAACAGATATGCGAAGGCTGTTCAAATGTCCAGATTGAGCCGGTACTTCCAATTAATAAATCACCCAAAAACAATCACCCACTGATTTAATAATGGTGCCAGTGAAGCCAGAAAAACAGATAGTTAGTTTCAGTGATGAAGGGATGCCATTTTTTCCAGTGAAGATTGATTGTACATGGAAAAATGACAAAAAATAGTTAAAATCTTTTTAATCGGTCACTTCAGCTGTAACTGTAGGCTAGTATGTATCTTACTGGACAAAAACAGCACATTTAAAATGCTGAAATCGTGGAAAAATATATGTTCTTAGCGAGCCTGGTCAAAGTGCATGTTGTTGCCAAATGTATTTCATATGCTGTAAACCTAGTTCATAGTTGTTAGTTTCCTTTAATGCCAAACAAACACATACCAATCGTTGGTTAGAAGTCGATCGCCGAATTCGTCCTCGCTTTCTCCCGTGTCGCTGGCTGTCGTGTCGTTTTCGTCGGTTTCGCTTGCATACGGTTCAAACCGATATGGCTCAATAGCTTCAGTTTCTTCTTCAATTTCGTTTTCGCTACCTGCCTCCACACTACAACCATCCGTTTCAATACATTCGTAATCTGTTGAATCGCTTAAGCCGCTGAAATCCAAGTCTGAATCCGAGCTAATGTCGCTATAGCTTGCTGTTCTATGCGCCATGTTTGTTTGTGTTGGCTTCACTATGTGACGTCACAGGAAAATGGACGGGTGGTTAAAATCAGGCACTTTGAAGCTTTTTTTTAGGGATATTGCGTGATGGGTAAAATTTTGAAGAAATCTTCGAAAAATATAATAAGCCACTGAGAACTGATTTTTAATAGTTTTAACCCTTCTGAAATTGTGATAATGTTCCCCTTTAAGGCATAAAACGTGTAAAGGGGATAGGCGTCACAGAACTTACGTGTAGGTAATATTTTTGTTTCTATTATTTAAAAATTGCACTGCAAAGTAATCTTCTGAGGTCACATTCCTTTTACCATTTTACTTACATAATAAACATAATCTAGGTCTGCTAACGCGGTCACAAAAAAACCTGAACAAGGTCTCATCCGGGGTTCACAACGACGACTTGCTCTGCGGCTCATTTGCGCGTGCAAATTGTGTCAGCGTACATAACACTTATTTTCTGGCCCGAATCGCTCAGTCCGGTGTGTCTCAGTTCCCGGACGTAAGTGGCGCACTTTCCAGATGACTGGCGCGGGACAACCGGACCACCCTTTAGCACCCCCGCACCCCCCACTGATTGCCACACACTCCTCGCTGCCTTTTTGCCAGCTCGTTCTCCGGGGGCCCTCGTTGTGTCTTTTGAGTTCTTCCCCCATAATGGTGATGGACACATGCCTTCTGCTCTTTGCGCGCACACACACACACACACATATGGACGCAGTGTAAGCATGGCTCTGTGATAAATGTAGTGAGTCCCAGCCAGTCGTCCCCCTCCTTGTCCTGCCAGCTTTGTCTGCCCTCAGCTGTTCCGGCCCGGTGCCTATATTGTGCTGGCGGGCTCATTACCAGAAGCACTGTGGCCCAAAGCCTCCGCACTAATAGGCCCACAGAGGGAGGACGACTTGTGCCTGTGTGGCTTTATGTGCTATAACTATAACTTTATGTCTTTTAACTTTTTTCCTATTGAGTGTGCCGATGTTTGATGACATCTGGCAACCTTTTTTTTTGCAACTATTAAAAGCGTGAGATAGTCTTGAACGCTACCCTGCATGTGTGAATGCATAAAGTTGCATGTTTCTCTGCATGCAAAGAGCGAGCGTCCTGTCCGACCTTTCAAAATCGTATGTGCATTTACTAGAACTGTAGCAGGAATTGCGCCTGTGCAAAGACAACGCTGTAGATTTGATGTCGGGCTGTAAGGTAGCAGGTGGGCCCAGCACCGCCGAAGCGTAGTATCCCTCGTTAGCGCAGCAGCAGTAATGATGCCGCAAAAAGAGGGACGCAGACCTTGCACATAAAAGTACCTGAAGCAGAAAATAAAAAGACGCCATTAGGCAGACGCGCGTTTGCTGGGTCGCTGCTTTCGTCCTTTAAAAATCGCTGACAGAAATGACCATTATGTAGCAAATCATCACCCTTAATAATAATAATAATTGGAGAGATTCGTTCAAAATCCACACAGATGTGCTGCAATCACACCAGGGACCTTTTTGCTTGCTAAACAAAAACTTGTGTTGTAGACACATTTTTTTTGGCCTCCAAGGGGTGCGAACAGACACATTTTAGGTTCCCACATCCAGCATCCTTAATTAATATGTAAAAATATGTGAGATTGTAGGCACACTTAACCCTCTCAAAATATACATTTTGGTAAAAAAAAAAAATAATAATAAAAAAAATATATTATTTTTCTGTCCTAAACTGATTTTTTCTTTTTAATGAAATATTTTCAAGCACAAAAATGGCTAAATAAACCAAAAAAAACCATTACTACACTAGTATTGGCTCCTCAATGAGACCAGAGTGCACTGTTTAGTATCGTGTCCACTGATTGGCTCAGCCTCAGACTGCATTACTGTGTTGGATTAAAATAGTTTAAAGATGACTAAAGTGTGTTACTTCATGTCTAGAGGGCTCCCATAGTTTTAGAAAACATATTTAGAAGGCCGTGAACCTTTTTTTTTATGCTCTAGCTATGTTGCGGTATTTAATTTATCGCGGTCATGTTTGGAACCAATTAACAGAGATAAACAAGGGAATAATAATGATGTACAAAATTGAATATATTTCTGCCATACTAATAATACATATACTTGTGTTGTAGACACTTTTTTTTTGCCTCCAAGGGGTGCGAACAGACACATTTTAGGTTCCCACATCCAGCATCCTTAAGAAATATGTAAAAATATGTGAGATTGTAGGCACACTTAACCCTCTCAAAATACACATTTTGGTTAAAAAAAAAAAATAATCCAACAAAATTATTATTTTTCTGTCCTAAACTGACTTTTTCTGATTTTTTTTAATTTTTTTTTTTTAATAAAGCATTTTTAAGCACAAAAATGGCTAAATAAACCAAAAAAAAAAATCAATACGACACTAGTATTGGCTACTAGATGAGACCAGAGTGCACTGTTTAGTATCGTGTCCACTGATTGGCTCAGCCTCTGACTGCATTACTGTGTTGGATTAAAATAGTTTAAAGATGACTGGTGTGATGAAGTGTGTTACTTCATGTCTAGAGCAGTGTTTTTCAACCACTGTGCCGCGGCACACTAGTGTGCCGTGGGAGATTATCTAATTTCACCTATTTGGGTTAAAATATTTTTTTCAAACCAGTAATTATAATCTGCAAATGATGTGTTGTTGTTGAGTGGTCGGTGCTATTTAGAGCTCGGCAGAGTAACCGTGTAATACTCTTCCATATCAGTAGGTGGCAGCCGGTAGCTAATTGCTTTGTAGATGTTGGAAACAGCGGGAGGCAGTGTGCAAGTAAAAAGGTATCTAATGCTTAAACCAAAAATAAACAAAAGGTGAGTGCCCGTAAGAAAAGGCAATGAAAGTTAGGGAAGGCTATGCAGAAAAAAACTAAAACTGAACTGGCTACAAAGTAAACAAAAACAGAATGCTGGACGACAGCAAAGACTTACTGTGGAGCAAAGACAATGTACATCCGAACATGACATGACAATCAACAATGTCCCCACAAAGAAGGATAAAAACAACCGAAATATTCTTGATTGCTAAAACAAAGTAGATGCGGGAAATAGCGCTCAAAGGAAGACGTGAAACTGCTACAGGAAAACACCAAAAAAGGAGAAAAAGACACCAAAATAGGAGCGCAAGACAAGAACTAAAACCCTACACACAGGAAAACAGCAAAAAACTCCAAATAAGTCACGGCGTGATGTGACAGGTGGTGACTGTACACCTACTTTGAGACAAGAGCTATAGTGATGCATGCTTGGTTATGGTTTAAATTCATATCCAACAACTGCGACAACGACTTTTTACTGTCAACTGAGTTTCATTTTTTAGTGATTTCTGCTGGTGGTGTGCCTCCGGATTTTTTCAACGCAAAAATGTGCCTTGGCTCAAAAAAGGTTGAAAAACACTGGTCCAAAAGGCTCCCATAGTTTTAGAAAACGTATTTAGAACGCCGTGAACAATTTTTTTATGCTCTAGCTATGTTGCGGTATTTAATTTATCGCGGTCATGTTTGGAACCGAGATAAACAAGAAAATAATAATGATGTACAACATTTTATATATTTCTGCCATACTAATAATACATATTCAATTAACCACACAACAGGAAGTTCACCTTTGCCATGCTTTAATTAAAAATAATTCTTTAGAAATTCCCTATGTACAGTACATCTGCAATAATATTAACAACAGCATATGAATAAAAATAGTCACAATTTTTACCCACCATCAGTACATCAGCATGATGACAAACTAAACAAAAGTACGGAGGAGCCCCTCTTCCTTACATCTCCTCATAGCTCATTCAACATTTACAGTATGTACAGTATTCTGACAAGACAAATAACATGGCTGTTGGAAATCAAGCAGACAAATCAAGATTCTTAATTAAAAACAACAAAGCTTTGTAAACAAGCATAGTTCATTAAAGAGATGTTGCATATCCTTTGTCAGATGTGCGAGGAGGGGGAACAAAAAAAAGTCTTTGGCCAAAAAACAGAGTTAAGAACTCGGTACTGGAAAGATGCACCATGTGAGACGTAAGGCTGGTGATGTGTAAACGTGCGCTCAGGTCTGCCGATGAGTTACCCTGCATGGGCTACTGGATCCAATAAATAATCAGCTGTCAGTCTGCCAGGATGTAAAAAAAAAAAAAAAAATATTGGTTGCTGGTTCGTCTGCAAGGTCGCTCGGTATCCGGGTCACGAAGGGCTGTTCAGAAGGGGACTAGAGGTGGTCGTAGGCGGCCGCCGAAGGGTGAGCGGTGCGGGACGCTGTGCTGTAATAATAGGGTGTACCTGAAGGGGGCCGAGAGAAAAATAAAATGGTAGACTTTTAAAACACATTTTGTCACATTTAGAATCTTTGTGGAGAGTACAACAGAATTGTGTGCAATATTCAGTGCAGTTTAAAAGTAAGATAAGAAAAAAACAATCTAATTTATTCTTTATTTTTATCATGCCGCTGCTGCTTCTTTGAAGTGTGTCGGTACAACCACACAATTAGCAGGGGTTTGTACAATAAATAGTACTAATTAATGATCATAAAACCTGTCATAGCCACTTGTTGTTAATACCGTGACCCAGTGGTTCTCAAATGGGGGTACGCGTACCCCTGGGGGTACTTGAAGGTATGCCAAGTGTCATGACTTGGTCCTGGGGTTTAGTTTTTCTCGAAGGCAACGGAAAGTTGGCTCGGGCGAGACGGTAATGAAGGTACATTTTTATTTAAACACTATAAATACAAAACAAGGAAGTAAACAAAAGGCGCGCACAATGGCGGAGAACAAACTATGAAACCAAACACTTGCACAAAGGCAAAAACTATGAACAACAAAAAACACTAACTGTGGCAGTAATAAACAAAACTTACTTGGCATGGACAAAAAGGAGCAGCGTGAACGATGGACATGAAAAAAGAGTCAGAAATGTGCAGAGCATAAATGTGGGGATGTCACCAGAAAGACAAACTGAAAAACAATTAACTTAAATACTACAGACATGATTAACGAAAACAGGTGCGTGACTCAAAACGTGAAACAGGTGCGTGACGTGACAGGTGAAAACTAATGGGTTGCTATGGTGACAAACAAGAGTGCACAATGAGTCCAAACGTGGAACAGGTGAAACTAATGGGTAATCATGGAAACAAGACAAGGGAGTGAAAAGCCAGAAACTAAAGAGTCCAATAACTAAACAAAACATGACTAAGACAATACATAATTACACAGACATGACACCAAGGGGTACGTGAGATTTTTTTTAAATATTCTAAAAATAGCAACAATTCAAAAATCCTTTATAAATATATTTATTGAATAATACTTCAACAAAATATGAATGTAAGTTCATAAACTCAGTGAAGCACAAGCTCAGGTTTCTCACTAAAATGTCTGTCAAAAAGAACTGTGAAAAGAAATGCAACAATGCAATATTCAGTGTTGACAGATTTTTTTGTGGACATGTTTCATAAATATTGATGTTAAAGATTTCTTTTTTTGTGAAGAAATGTTTAGAATGAAGTTCATGAATCCAGATGGATCTCTATTACAATCCCCAAAGAGGGCACTTTAAGTTGATGATTACTTCTATGTGTAGAAATCTTTATTTATAATTGAATCACTTGTTTATTTTTCAACAAGTTTTTAGTTATTTTTATATCTTTTTTTCCAAATAGTTCAAGAAAGACTACTACAAATGAGCAATATTTTGCACTGTTATACAATTTAATAAATCAGAAACTGATGACAGTGCTGTATTTTACTTCTTTATCTCCTTTTTTCAACCAAACATGCTTTGCTCTGAATAGAGGGTACATGAAATAAAAAAATGTTCACAGGGGGTACATCACTGGAAAAAGTTGGAGAACCACTGCCGTGACCGATAAGTTATACTACCCGTATTTTCCGCACTATAAGGCGCACCGGATTATAAGGCTCACCTTCAATGAATGGCCTATTTTAAAACTTTGCTCATATATAAGGCGCACCGCATTATAATGCGCATAGAATAGACGCTACAGTAGAGGCTGGGGTTACGTTATGCATCCCGTAGTTGCGAGACCTGTTGTGGCTCAATATTGGTCCATATATAAGGCGCGCCGGATTATAAGGCGCACTGTCAGCTTTTGAGAAAATTGGAGGTTTTTAGGTGCGACCTTATAGTGCGGAAAATACGGTAATCATATATTTTAAAACAGCGTTGTTCCCGCTGCGTGCACACGCAATGAAAACCACTTAAAACTCTCGCACCTATGCAAGGGACCCGTGACTAAATTGATGTATTGAAAAATAGCTTACCTTTACACTATTTCCATTTATTCACGCAATATTAAATAGAAAATAATTGATACAACATTAGAATAAATCAGGAACAAGAAGAAGCAGAAAGGAAAGCTTCTGCTTGGCACTCAGCATCAAGGGTTGGAATTGGGGGTTAAATCAGCAAAAATGATTCCCGGGCGCGGCCACTGCTGCTGCTCACTGCTCCCCTCACTTCCCAGGGGGCGATCAAGGGTGATGGGTCAAACGCAGAGAATAATTTCGCCACACCTAGTGTGTGTGTGACAATCATGGGTACTTTAATTTTAACTTTACTGCCCCTTATTCACACAAATACAACAACAGACTCTAAAAATTGACATTGTAAGTTTACAGTAAGTTACTTACTAATAATTGCATCACTTTTACAGTAACAGTAGATTTTTATTACATTATTTTACTGTGAAAAAATACTGTGACATGTTTACAGTGTAGAAGTCTATTACAGTAAGGCCATGTTTCTATTTTATAACATAAAAAAATAAAAAAATAAAGTCACAACTTTTCATCAGCATTTTTTTAAATACAGAAAGATATTTTTTTCTTCCACTGTCAAGTCAACGCCTTTAAATTGATTGTGCATTGCAGTAACTGGTGCAGGAGAGCAGAGGGACAATACAAATATGCCTTACTTAAAAAAAAAAAAGAAGCCTTTTTTAATGAATAAAAATGATATATTGTACACTAATATAACTTTGCTCGCTCTGAAGTGAGTCTATTGTTCCTGTGCACGGAGCTTGCACTGGAACAATAGTTCAAAGCAACCGGGGGTTACACACTATTTATACCCAGCATGTTCTGCAAATGCATATAAATTCCCCTAATTTTATGGGTGGTTTAAAAAGACATTTTAATCAAAGTAATAAATCTAAAAAAAAAAAAAAAATGATACCTCCTTAAACGCCAACTACTTTTTAAACCCTCTGCATTGTTCCCGCTGCACATGAGGAGCTTCACAGGAACAGTCGGAAAATAGTCAAATTATCCATAAAGATATAGTAACTTATTGTACATTTTTACCTATGTAATTCTCATTGTTGCATGTTAATAATAGGTCAGTTATAAGCTGCTTTTAAATGCTGCACAGTGAAATACTGAAGTCATATGCAGAATATAGTAACATGGACATTTTACCACTTGACTGTCATAAACGGATGCATGTTATTTAAATGCTGTGAACTTAACGTGAGAGTGTTTACAGTGTACATCTTCTTTAATTTAGTGCTGTCAATCTATGAATTACACTTTTAGGTGCAAGATTGTTGTGTGCAGACAAAAGTTTGTTTGTGTCAGATGTCTCCCACCTGCTGATAGTTTAGGCCAGGGGTCAGCAACCCGCGGCTCTCTAGTGCCGCCCTAGTGGCTCCCTGGAGCACTTTTAAAAAAAGGATTGAAAATGGAAAAAGATGGGGGTAAAAAATATTTATTTTGTCTTAATATGTTTTTTGTTTGAGGACAAACATGACACAAACCTTCCCAAGTGTTATAAAGCCCACTGTTTAATATGTTTGTGTGTATGCTTTACTAATTGGTGAACATCGTTTTGTCCTACTAATTTCGGCAGTTCTTGAACTCACCATAGTGTGGACTGTGATGCAACAGTTTGTTTACATGTAAAAATCTTCCACTCCTTCTTTGTCTCATTTTGTCCACCACACATTTTATACTGTGCGTGAATGCACAAAGGTGCGCTTTGTTGATGTTATTGACTTGTTGGAGTGCTAATCAGGCAAATCAATGCTAACATGCTATTTAGTCTAGATATATGTACATATTGCATCTTTATGCCTCATTTGTAGGTATATTTGAGCTCATTTGATATCCTTGACTTTTATCCTCTTTGGTATATAATTTCGTTGTGCATGTCTCATGTCACATTATCTGTATGTAATATTGGCTGCATTTCAGATAGTTGTTCCAGACCACAGCAAACATTACCCAGCTTGCCAAAGATTGTAATAAATCCGTTAAAAGAAGACAGCCTGCCGTTTCCTTTAACGTGGACACACACATCTATACCTTTGGTCATTAAAAGGCAGTCATTTCCAGGAGTTAAATCAGCCTCTGATTTACTAATGGTTTCTAATGTTGTAAAAATTTGTCTAGAATAAATATATAAAATTTCAACATTTCTGTTAACCAAGGTTTGCTTCAGCCTGCGACACGTAGTCATTTTGATAGTAGACTATTATAGCTAAGATAGACACCTACGTCATGTGTTGCCTTCATTAAAAGTAGAGATGTCCGATAATGGCTTTTTTGCCGATATCCGATATTGTCCAACTCTTAATTACCGATTCCGATATCAACCGATACCGATATATACAGTCGTGGATTTAACACATTATTATGCCTAATTTTGTTGTGATGCCCCGCTGGATGCATTAAACAATGTAACAAGGTTTTCTAAAATAAATCAACTCAAGTTATGGAAAAAAAATGCCAACATGGCACTGCCATATTTATCATTGAAGTCACAAAGTGCATTATTTTTTTTTAACATGCCTCAAAACAGCAGCTTGGTATTTGGGACATGCTCTCCCTGAGAGAGCATGAGGAGGTTGAAGTGGGCGGGGTAGAGGTAGGGGGAGTAGGGGTTAGCGGGGTGTATATTGTAGCGTCCTGGAAGAGTTAGTGCTGCAAGGGGTTCTGGGTATTTGTTCTGTTGTGTTTATGTTGTGTTACTGTGCGGATGTTCTCCCGAAATGTGTTTGTCATTCTTGTTTGGTGTGGGTTCACAGTGTGGCGCATATTTGTAACAGTGTTAAAGTTGTTTATACGGCCACCCTCAGTGTGACCTGTATGGCTATTGACCAAGTATGCGTTGCATTCACTTGTGTATGTGAAAAGCCGTAGATATTATGTGATTGGGCTGGCACGCAAAGGCAGTGCCTTTAAGGTTTATTGGCGCTCTGTACTTCTCCCTACGTCCGTGTACACAGCGGCGTTTTAAAAAGTCATACATTTTACTTTTTGAAACCGATACCGATAATTCTGAAACCGATACCGACAATTTCCGATGTTACATTTTAAAGCATTTATCGGCCGATGATATCGGCAGTCTCATATTATCGGACATCTCTAATTATAAGACTTATATATGGCTTTTAATTTTTTGCGGCTCCAGATATTTGTTTTTTGTATTATTTTGGTCCATTATGGCTTTTTCATCGTTTTGGGTTGCCGACCCCTGGTTTAGGCTGACACTTCAGCCTTTGTCAGAGCTTTAATTACACTTTTGAAATTGGATTATTCATGATTAATCACTGGTTATTATATTACTCACTTGCATAATATAAGTGAACTTAAAAAATGATTGCAATAATGGATAAAAATGCAATTTTTTTTTGGGTCAGATTGTCCATACAGTCAAAATGATCTCCGTATATGTATGATTACCGTATTTTTCGGACTATAAGTCGCAATTTTTTTCATAGTTTGGCCGGGGGTGCGACTTATACTCAGGAGCGACTTATGTGTGAAATTATTAACACATTACTGTAAAATATCAAATAATATTATTTAGCTCATTCACGTAAGAGACTAGACGTATACGATTTCATGGGATTTAGCGATTATGAGTGACAGATTGTTTGGTAAACGTATAGCATGTTCTATATGTTATAGTTATTTGAATGACTCTTACCATAATATGTTACGTTAACATACCAGGCACGTTCTCAGTTGGTTATTTATGCCTCATATAACGTACACTTATTCAGCCTGTTGTTCACTATTCTTTATTTATTTTAAATTGCCTTTCAAATGTCTATTCTTGGTGTTGGGTTTTATCAAATAAATTTCCCCCCCAAAAATACGACTTATACTCCAGTGCGACTCATATATGTTTTTTTAGGGATGTCCGATAATGGCTTTTTGCCGATATCCGATATTCCGATCTTGTCCAACTCTTTAATTACCGATACCGATATCAACCGATATATACAGTCGTGGAATTAACACATTATTATGCCTAATTTGGACAACCAGGTATGGTGAAGATAAGGTACTTTAAAAAAAATATTAATACAATAAAATAAATTAAAATTAAAAACATTTTCTTGAATAAAAAAGAAAGTAAAACAATATAAAAACAGTTACATAGAAACTAGTAATTAATGAAAATGAGTAAAATGAACTGTTAAAGGTTAGTACTATGAGTGGACCAGCAGCACGCACAATCATGTGTGCTTACGGACTGTATCCCTTGCAGACTGTATTGATATTTATTGATATATAATGTAGGAACCAGAATATTAATAACAGAAAGAAACAACCCTTTGGTGTGAATGAGTGTGAATGGGGGAGGGAGGTTTTTTGGGTTGGTGCACTAATTGTAAGTGTATCTTGTGTTTTTTATGTTGATTTAATTAAAAAAACAAAAACAACCCCCCCCCCCCCCCCAAAAAAAACGATACTGATATTAAAAAACTGATACCGATATTTTCCGATATTACATTTTAAAGCATTTATCTCTAGTTTTTTTCCTTCTTTTTTATGCATTTTCGGCCGGTGCGACTTATACTCCGGAGCGACTCCGGAGTGTATCTTGTGTTTTTTATGTTGATTGAATTTAAAAAACAAAAAACGATACCGATAATAAAAAAAAAACCGATACCGATATTTTCCGATATTACATTTTAAAGCATTTATCTCTAGTTTTTTTCCTTCTTTATTATGCATTTTCGGCCGGTGCGACTTATACTCCGGAGCGACTCCGGAGTGTATCTTGTGTTTTTTATGTTGATTTAATAAAAAAAACAAAAAACGATACCGATAATAAAAAAACTGATACCGATATTTGCCGATATTACATTTTAAAGCATTTATTTCTAGTTTTTTTCCTTCTTTATTATGCATTTTCGGCCGGTGCGACTTATACTCCGGAGCGACTCCGGAGTGTATCTTGTGTTTTTTATGTTGATTTAATTAAAAAAAAACAAAAAAAAACGATACCGATAAAAAAAACAACCGATACCGATATTTTCCGATTTTACATTTTAAAGCATTTATCTCTAGTTTTTTTCCTTCTTTATCATGCATTTTCGGCCTGTGCGACTTAAACTCCGGAGCGACTCCGGAGTGTATCTTGTGTTTTTTATGTTGATTTAATTAAAAAAAAAAAAAAAAAACGATACCGATGATAAAAAAAAAACGATACCGATATTTTCCGATATTACATTTTAAAGCATTTATCTCTAGTTTTTTTCCTTTTTTATTATGCATTTTCGGCCGGTGCGACTTATACTCCGGAGCGACTTATACTCCGGAGTGTATCTTGTGTTTTTTATGTTGATTTAATTAAAAAAAAAAACAACAAAAAACACGATACCGATAATAAAAAAAACCATACCGATATTTTCCGATATTACATTTTAAAGCATTTATCTCTTAGTTTTTTTCCTTCTTTATTATGCATTTTCGGCCGGTGCGACTTATACTCCGGAGCGACTCCGGAGTGTATCTTGTGTTTTTTATGTTGATTTAATTAAAAAAACAAACAAACAAAAAAAACACGATACCGATAATAAAAAAAACCATACCGATATTTTCCGATATTACATTTTAAAGCATTTATCTCTTAGTTTTTTTCCTTCTTTATTATGCATTTTCGGCCGGTGCGACTTATACTCCGGAGCGACTCCGGAGTGTATCTTGTGTTTTTTATGTTGATTTAATAAATAAAATAAAAAAACGATACCGATAATAAAAAAACCGATACCGACATTTTCCGATAATACATTTTAAAGCATTTATCTCTAGTTTTTTTCCTTCTTTATTATGCATTTTCGGCCGGTGCGACTTATACTCCGTAGCGACTCCGGAGTGTATCTTGTGTTTTTTATGTTGATTTAATAAAAAATAAAAAAAACGATACCGATAATAAAAATACCGATACCGATATTTTCCGATATTACATTTTAAAGCATTTATCTCTAGTTTTTTTCCTTCTTTATTATGCATTTTCGGCCTGTACGACTTATACTCCGGAGCGACTCCGGAGTGTATCTTGTGTTTTTTATGTTGATTTAATAAAAAAATTAAAAAAACGATACCGATAATAAAAATACCGATATTTTCCGATATTACATTTTAAAGCATTTATCGCTAGTTTGTTTCCTTCTTTATTATGCATTTTCGGCCGGTGTGACTTATACTCCGGTGCGACTTATACTCCGAAAAATACGGGTAATGCGGTCATTTTTTGTGATGAATCATATGAGTTAACTGGTTACTTTTGACAGCCCTGCAATAGTTAGAACAACTTATTGGGAATTGGCTGAGAGGACTCTGGCATCGGGACTCGCGTCGTCATTGAAATTGTAACCGCGGCAAAAAGGTTGCCGACAAACAGGCCGCCATCGCTCACCCAGTATGCTGGAGTTGGTGAACCTCCAGGCGTCGCCGTAGGAGGCGTAGGGCGAGTGGCTGTAGGACTGCGCCGAGTAGTCGCCGCCGGCTGCAAGGGAAGAAAAACGCTCACGTCATCCCGGCCCGTAGTGAGCCGTTTGTGCCGCCGTTAGCTCATCATTCACCAGCAGTTTAGCCCGGCCTGTAAAGCATTAATCTGCAGTGCAGGTGTGGAAGGGCCCAAATCCTCCCGACTCAGCGGTGCATGCACGCCCGGCCCCCCTCCTCCCTCCCGTTTTGAAATTCCCTCTCCTCCTGCACTTCCTTCACTTTTTTTACATTCCAATATCTAATTGGTAATTATGTCGGCTGGAATGAATCCCCCCGTGCCCCCCCTGACATCTTTCCGTCGATCCTTACCCTCCCCTCTCTTATAGGAGGTAATTGTGTATCAACGCTCCCTCGCAGCGAGCCCACCAGAAAAAATAATAAATCAGACCCTCTCATTTCGCGCTTCGAAGGGCAGACTTCAAATATATATAAAAAAAACCATCACACACACACACACACACAGTGTGGCATCCTGACGTACACACACACACACATTACAAAGACCTCCCTCCTGGGCCCCCTGGTTCCCATGGCGATGTGTGGTCAGAGGTGTCTGGGTGGAGGGGGGATGTGGGCAGCAGGGCGGAACCCCCAAGCCTGTTCCTTGTACCCCCTGGGCCCACACACACACACACACACACACACACACACACACACACACACACACACACACACACACACACACACACACACACACCAAGCTTCCTATTCTCTTTGCTTATAAAACTCCTTTTTGCGCACCACAGGTGTACCTGCGACAACGCCGGTGATGGCCGACGAGGAGTATCCCGACTGGGCGGGCGGCGGGATGTGAGGTGGGTACCCAGGCAGGGTGGAGCTCACCATGTCTCGCCCTGCACACACACACGCACACACACACACACACACACACACACACACACACACACACAAGACGAAATGTTCATTTTTGTCCATACATTGACACATTAGGAAGCGTGTACCTAATGAATTGTCCATTGACGTAAGCCGTTTGATTGATGGACATGGTTGAAATGGGCGTTACCTGACATGATGGACTGGCTACCGAACTGGCCGTACACAGGTGCATGATGGGAGAATGAGTTGTAAGAGTTGGGGTAATGGTTGCTGCAGCTGCTGCCGACAGAAAGGGGCTTCTGCAGCTCCACGAAGGCCATGTTCGGAGAGGAGGGACTCGTGCTGGTGACCTCAGGGGACATTTCCTGCTTTAGGCAGAGCGGCAGGGACTGGAGGGGCTCTGGACCGAGTGCGCGTGGAGATGGGAGTGAGGTGAAACCGGTGGGAACGCTAAAAACAAGGCGCGGTAAGACTCACCGGGCACCATGGCGTAGGTCTGATGCGCCGTCAGATTGCGTCCGATGGCGGAGCTCGAGGCCACCAGGCCGGTTTTGGCCTCCTCCAGGCTGCCGGTGATGAGCGAGAGCGGGTACAAAGTCTAAGAGGGGGCGGAAGGACGCCAGGTTAGCCATTACAACAACAACAACAACACCGCCGACCTGAGAGAGTTCACGACTCCTCCCAGGCGACGCTCACCTGTTCCGTCTTGTTGGCGGAGCCGAAGGAGTCGGGCGGGTAGTGCGGACGCTCGAAGCTGCAATCCACGTGCTGCGAGAAGTGGTCGAGGCGCATGGTTTTCCTCGGAACGCCGCCGCTGCCCTGGGAGTCCACGCTGTGTCGACAACTGTCCTGGTCACCTGAGAGAAAGAGAACTCCGGTTTAGACTTGATGGACGCCAACCTCTCGCAATTGTTGCGTTTTGGACCAGTTGTTCTTCCCAGGGAATTCAAGTCACAAGTCGCTCCCAAGCTCTTTACGACACTTAAAGCTGAGTTGAAAAACCACCAGAGACAGAATAGGTATTTTGTAATATATTTGCAAAGCTTTGCAGATATACATTCACAGAGACAGCATAGAACATTCGAATTGCCCCGCTAAGATCGTCTGCCCCCCGAAACACCCTCTCCCCTCTTAAGTCCCTGGCAGTCCTGTGTCTCTAGCCAAAACAAATGTCCATTATCTCTCTCTCTCTAACATTCCTCATTCAAGGTTAAGCACACAGTTTTGCAGACAACCAAAAGACCACAATTGGAAGAAAAACACTAGCTGTTTTGTAATATGATTATGAAATAAAAAGAAGTAACACTTAAATTCGGATATATGTAAATATCTGCCTCCGACACAATCCAGCTGGAAATGCTACAATTTGCACTCGAGCTGTCCGATAACATCTGACTGCCGATATTATTGGCCGATAAACGCTTTAAAATGTAATACCGGAAATTATCGGTATTGGTTTCAAAAAGTAAAATCTATGACTTTTTAAATCGCCACTGTGTACACGGACGTAGGGAGAAGTACAGAGCGCCAATAGACCTTAAAGGCACCGCCTTTGCGTGCCGGCCCAGTCACATAATATCTGCGGCTTTTCACACACATACAAGTGAATGGTCAACAGCCATACAGGTCACACTGAGGGTGGCCGTATAAACAACTTTAACACTGTTACAAATACGCGCCACACTGTGAACCCACACCAAAGAAGAATGACCAACACATTTCGGGAGAACATCCGCACCGTAACACAACATAAACACAACAGAACAAATACCCAGAACCCCTTGCAGCACTAACTCTTCCTGGGACGCTACAATATACACCCCCCTAACCCCCCCCCCCCTCCCTCCCACCTCAACAGGTAGGGAGAGCATGTCCCAAATTCCAAGCTGCTGTTTTGAGGCATGTTTTTAAAAAAAAATGCATTTTGTGACTTCAATAATAAATATGGCAGTGCCATGTTGGCATTTTTTTTCCATAACTTGAGTTGATTTATTTTGGAAAACCTTGTTACATTGTTTAATGCATCCAGCGGGGCATCACAACAAAATTAAGCATAATAATGTGTTAATTCCACGACTGTATATATCGGTATCGGTTGATATCGGTATAGGTAATTAAGAGTTGGACAATATCGGAATATCGGATATCGGCAAAAAAGCCATTATCGGACATCTCTAATTTGCACCAGAAATTAAAATGTTACAATAGTGTGGACCAGGGGTCACCAACCTTTTTGAAAGCAAGAGCTACTTCTTGGGTACTGATTAATGCGAAGGGCTACCAGTTTGATACACACTTAAATAAATTGCCAGAAATAGCCAGTTTGCTCAATTTACCTTTAACTCAATGTTATCATTAATAATTGAACGGTTTAAAAGAGGAGAAAACACAAAAACAATGAAAATTAAATTTTGAAACATGTTCTATTTCGACTCTTTAAAATTCACAATTCAACCGAAAAAAAGAAGAGAAAAACTAGCTAATTTGAATCTTTTTGAAAAAATTAAAAATATAATTTATGGAACATCATTAGTAATTTTTCCTGATTAAGATTAATTTTAGAATTTTGATGACATGTTTTAAATAGGTTAAAATCCAATCTGCACTTTGCTAGAATATATAACAAATTGGACCAAGCATATTTCTAACACTCCTCTCTGAGCTGCCACCTTACCGTGGTAGAGGAGTTTGCGTGTCCCAATGATCCTAGGAGCTATGTTGTCCGGGGGTTTCTATGCCCCCTGGTAGGGTCTCCCAAGGCAAACTGGTCCTAGGTGAGGGATCAGACAAAGAGCAGCTCGAAGACCTCTATGAAGAACATTAACAAAAGACCCAGATTTCCCTCGCCCGGACGCGGGTCACCGGGGCCCCCCTCTGGAGCCAGGCCCGGAGGTGGGGCACGATGGCGAGCGCCTGGTGGCCGGGCCTGTCCCCATGGGGCCCGGCCGGGCACAGCCCGAAGAGGCAACGTGGGTCCCCCCTCCAATGGGCTCACCACCCATAGCAGGGGCCATAGAGGTCGGGTGCAGTGTGAGCTGGGCGGCAGCCGAGGGCAGGGCACTTGGCGGTCCGATCCTCGGCTACATAAGTTGGCTCTTGGGACGTGGAACGTCACCTCGCTGGGGGGGAAGGAGCCTGAGCTAGTGCGTGAGGTGGAGAAGTTCCGGCTAGATATAGTCAGACTCACTTCGACGCACAGCAAGGGCTCTGGAACCAGTTCTCTTGAGAGGGGCTGGACTCTCTTCCACTCTGGCGTTGCCGGCAGTGAGAGGCGACGGGCTGGGGTGGCAATTCTTGTTGCCCCTCGGCTCAAAGCCTGCACGTTGGAGTTCAACCCGGTGGACGAGAGGGTAGCTTCCCTCCGCCTTCGGGTGGGGGGGACGGGTCCTGACTGTTGTTTGCGTTTACGCGCCAAACGGCAGCTCAGAGTACCCACCCTTTTTGGATTCACTCGAGGGAGTACTGGAGAGTGCTCCCCCGGGTGATTCCCTCGTTCTACTGGGGGACTTCAACGCTCATGTTGGCAGCGACAGTGAAACCTGGAGAGGTGTGATTGGGAAGAATGACCGCCCGGATCTGAACCCGAGTGGTGTTCTGTTATTGGACTTTTGTGCTCGTCACAGATTGTCGATAACAAACACCATGTTCAAACATAAGGGTGTCCATATGTGCACTTGGCACTAGGACACCCTAGGCCGCAGTTCCATGATCGACTTTGTAGTTGTGTCATCGGATTTGCGGTCTCATGTTTTGGACACTCGGGTGAAGAGAGGGGCGGAGCTTTCTACCGATCACCACCTGGTGGTGAGTTGGCTGCGATGGTGGGGGAGGATGCCGGACAGACCTGGCAGGCCCAAACGCATTGTGAGGGTTTGCTGGGAATGCCTGGCAGAGTCTCCTGTCAGAGAGAGTTTCAATTCCCACCTCCGGAAGAACTTTGAAAATGTCACGAGGGAGGCGCTGGACATTGAGTCCGAGTGGATGATGTTCCGTGCCTCTGTTGTCGAGGCGGCCGATTGGAGCTGTGGCCGCAAGGTGGTTGGTGCCTGTTGTGGCGGTAATCCTAGAACCCGTTGGTGGACGCCGGCGGTGAGGGATGCCGTCAGGCTGAAGAAGGAGTCCTATCGGGTTCTTTTGGCTCATGGGACTCCTGAGGCAGCAGACAGGTACCGACAGGCCAAGCGGTGCGCGGCTTCAGCGGTCGCGGAGGCAAAAACTCGGACATGGGAGGAGTTCGGGGAGGCCATGGAAAAAGACTTCCGGACGGCTTCGAAGCAATTCTGGACCACCATCCGCCGCCTCAGGAAGGGGAAGCAGTGCAGTGTCAACACCGTGTATGGTGGGGATGGTGCTCTGCTGACCTCGACTGCGGATGTTGTGGATCGGTGGAGGGAATACTTCGAAGACCTCCTCAATCCTACCAGCACGTCTTCCTATGAGGAAGCAGGGCCTGGGGAATCTGTGGAGGGCTCTCCTATTTCTGGGGCTGAGGTTGCCGAGGTAGTTAAAAAGCTCCTCGGTGGCAAGGCCCCGGGGGTGGATGAGAACCGCCCGGAGTTCCTTAAGGCTCTGGATGTTGTGGGGCTGTCTTGGTTGACAAGACTCTGCAACATCGCGTGGACATCGGGGGCGGTACCTCTGGATTGGCAGACCGGGGTGGTGGTTCCTCTCTTTAAGAAGGGGAACCGGAGGGTGTGTTCCAACTATCGTGGGATCACACTCCTCAGCCTTCCCGGTAAGGTCTATTCAGGTGTACTGGAGAGGAGGCTACGCCGGATAGTCGAACCTCGGATTCAGGAGGAACAGTGTGGTTTTCGTCCTGGTCGTGGAACTGTGGACCAGCTCTATACTCTCGGCAGGGTCCTTGAGGGTGCATGGGAGTTTGCCCAACCAGTTTACATGTGCTTTGTGGACTTGGAGAAGGCATTCGACCGTGTACCCCGGGAAGTCCTGTGGGGAGTGCTCAGAGAGTATGGGGTAACGGACTGTCTTATTGTGGCAGTTCACTCCCTGTATAATCAGTGTCAGAGCTTGGTCCGCATTGCCGGCAGTAAGTCGGACACGTTTCCAGTGAGGGTTGGATGTTGGCTGCCCTTTGTCACCGATTCTGTTCATAACCTTTATGGACAGAATTTCTAGGCGCAGTCAGGGCGTTGAGGGTATATGGTTTGGTGGCTGCAGGATTAGGTCTCTGCTATTTGCAGATGATGTGGTCCTGATGGCTTCCTCCGGCCAAGATCTTCAGCTCTCACTGGATCGGTTCGCAGCCGAGTGTGAAGCGACTGGGATGGGAATCAGCACCTCCAAGTCCGAGTCCATGGTTCTCTCCCGGAAAAGGGTGGAGTGCCATCTCCGGGTTGGGGAGGAGATCTTGCCCCAAGTGGAGGAGTTCAAGTACCTCGGAGTCTTGTTCACGAGTGGGGGAAGAGTGGATCGTGAGATCGACAGGCGGATCGGTGCGGCGTCTTCAGTAATGCGGACGCTGTATCGATCCGTTGTGGTGAAGAAGGAGCTGAGCCGGAAGGCAAAGCTCTCGATTTACCGGTCGATCTACGTTCCCATCCTCACCTATGGTCATGAGCTTTGGGTCATGACCGAAAGGACAAGATCACGGGTACAAGCGGCCGAAATGAGTTTCCTCCGCCGAGTGGCGGGGCTCTCCCTTAGAGATAGGGTGAGAAGCTCTGTCATTCGGGGGGAGCTCAAAGTAAAGCCGCTGCTCCTCCACATCGAGAGGAGCCTGATGAGGTGGTTCGGGCATCTGGTCAGGATGCCACCCGAACGCCTCCCTAGGAAGGTGTTTCGGGCACGTCCGACTGGTAGGAGGCCACGGGGAAGACCCAGGACACGCTGGGAAGACTATCTCTCCCGGCTGACCTGGGAACGCCTCGGGATCCCCCGGGAGGAGCTGGACGAAGTAGCTGGGGAGAGGGAAGTCTGGGCTTCCCTGCTTAAGCTGCTGCCCCCGCGACCTGACCTCGGATAAGCGGAAGAAGATGGATGGATGGATGGATGGATATTTCTAACAAAGACAAATCATTATTTCTTCTAGATTTTCCTGAACAAAAATTTTAAAATAAATTCAAAAGACTTTGAAATAAGATTTAAATTTGATTCTACAGATTTTCTAGCTTTGCCAGAATAATTTTTTTGAATTTTAATCATAATAAGTTTGAAGAAATATTTCACAAATATTCTTCGTCGAAAAAAACAGAAACTAAAATGTAGAATTAAATTAAAATGTATGTAAAATTATTATTCTTTACAATAAAAAAAAATGTTTACTTGAACATTGATTTAAATTGTCAGTAAAGAAGAGGAAGGAATTTAAAAGGTAAAAAGGTATATGTGTTTAAAAATCCTAAAATTATTTTTAAGGTTTTATTTTTTCTCTAAAATTGTCTTTCTGAAAGTTATAGGAAGCAAAGTAAAAAAATAAATGAATTTATTTAAACAAGTGAAGACCAAGTCTTTAAAATATTTTCTTGGATTTTCAAATTCTATTTGAGTTTTGTCTCTCTTAGAATTAAAAATGTCGAGCAAAGCGAGATCAGCTTGCTAGTAAATAAATACAATTTAAAAAATAGAGGCAGCTCACTGGTAAGTGCTGCTATTTGAGCTATTTTTAGAACAGGCCAGCGGGCGACTCATCTGGTCCTTACGGGCTACCTGGTGCCCGCGGGCACCGCGTTGGTGACCCCTGGGGTGGACTATAGCTTGCACTGATTGGGAATTGATCCCACGCTCGCTGCATTAAAGTCAGCTGCGTGAACCACTACACTATTCGTGTCTGTCAACGCTGGCAGAGAATGGCGGCGCTCAAGTGGTAAAACCCTGCAAAATGTAGCGCATAAGAACCGTAACATTTATTTGTCCGTGCATTTCACACAGAATCCAGACATTGTCCAAACTGCTAATTGCCCAACAATTGCTTCCAACACAACAGAGTGCAAGTCATGAAGGGGTTTGACTAGGAATGTCCCGATTCAGTTTTTTGTAGTCCTGACACGATACATGGACAACAGATTATAAGAAGTAACTAAAGTGAACACGATAGCATATTATATTATGAAGCTTATGTTATTAAATGTAGAATTTGCTAGTATTGTACTAAAATGTGTGGTATTGAATACTTAAAACTAGAGCTGTCCGATAATGGCTTTTTTGCCGATATTCCGATATGGTCCTACTCTTAATTACCGATTCCGATATCAACCGATACCGATATATACAGTCGTGGAATTAACACATTATTATGTCTAATTTTGTTGTGATGCCCCGCTGGATGCATTAAACAATGTAACAAGGTTTTCCAAAAATAAATCAACTCAAGTTATGAAAAAAAATGCCAACATGGCACTGCCATATTTATTATTGAAGTCACAAAGTGCTTTTTTTTTTTTTAACATGCCTCAAAACAGCAGCTTGGAATTTGGGAAATGCTCTCCCTGAGAGAGCATGAGGAGGTTGAGGTGGGCGGGGTTGGGGGTGGGGGGTAGGGAGTAGCGGGGGGTGTATATTGTAACGTCCCGGAAAAGTTAGTGCTGCAAGGGGTTCTGGGTATTTGTTCTGTTGTGTTTATGTTGTGTTACGGTGCGGATGTTCTCCCGAAATGTGTTTGTCATTCTGGTTTGGTGTGGGTTCACAGTGTGGCGCATATTTGTAACAGTGTTAAAGTTGTTTATCGGCCACCCTCAGTGTGACCTGTATGACTGTTGACCAAGTATGGATGGCATTCACTTGTGTGTGTGAAAAGCCCTAGATATTATGTGACTGGGCCGGCACGCAAAGGCACTGTCTTTAAGGTTTATTGGCGCTCTGTACGTCTCCGTACAACGGTGTTTTAAAAAGTCATAAATTTTACTTTTTGAAACCGATACCGATAATTTCCGATATTACATTTTAAAGCATTTATCGGACGATAATATCGGCAGTCCGATATTATCGGCAGTCCGATATTATCGGACATCTCTACTTAGAAGAACTAACTAAAGTAAACATGATAGCATATTATTATGAAGCTTATGTTATTAAATGTAGAATTTGCTAGTATTGTACTAAAATGTGTGGTATTGAATACATAACACAATTTTTTTAACACAACAAAGTATGTAGTGCACAAGAACTATACAAAAGCAAAGCTACGATCGGCTCCTTTTTTGAATATGTAGGGTTTGCCCTCAAAGCCTTCCTGTATCCATACTTACTCCCTGAGTTTGTAAACAATAACAAAAAACACCCCAAAATATTTTGTAATAATAAGAACAAAAAGAAAATGATCAAACTAATCACTTTAGTATCGTTTATATACTGATACCATGCTAGTCGACATCTGAGTGGATCACCCTTCTTTTACGTTGAAACTACAGATGTCCGATAATGGCTTTTTTGCCGATATCCCGATATTGTCCAACTCTTAATTACTGATTCCGATATCAACCGATACTGATATATACAGTCGTAGAATTAACACATTATTATGCCTAATTTTGTTGTGATGGGGGGTGTCTATTGTAGCGTCCCGGAAGAGTTAGTGCTGCAAGGGGTTCTGGGTATTTGTTCTGTTGTGTTTATGTTGTGTTACGGTGCGGATGTTCTCCCGAAATGTGTTTGTCATTCTTGTTTGGTGTGGATTCACAGTGTGGAGCATATTTCTAACAATGTTAAAGTTGCTTATACGGCCCCTCTCAGTGTAAACTGTATCGCTGTTGATGAAGTATGCGTTGCATTTACGTGAGTGTGCGTACAGAAGCCGCTCATATGTTGTGACTGGGCCGGCACGTGTTTAGGAAGGATGAAAAGCGGCCGAGACGACAGCTCGTAGAGGACGTTAAAAGCAGTGCCTGTAAGGCACGCCCCCAAGACTGTGAAATACAAGATATAATGACTGATGAACACCTTCGTTCGATAATGAAGGCTGCCTCAGCTCAAAGCCTGAGCCCCGACATTAATGAACTAGCATCCAAGATAAGATGGCAGGTATCTGGCTCGGGTACATCAGATTGGATCAGTGTGTTGCAAACTGAGCAGTTTAAAGTCCAGAATGGTTGGTTTATTCATTATTTTATTTTCAAATGTATTAGCCTGTGGAAACAGTTAATGTTGATATTTACCTCAGAAGGATGCAAATAGAAAAGAGGCATTCAATTTGTATTTAAATTGTATTTGATATGCCATTGATATTTTTTTATTATTATTTGAAACTGGATTTTGCATGTCACTATGAAGTTATATAAGCCTTGCTTGTTCAATATTCAATGCAAAACTTGTTTGGGTCCCTATTAAAAGGTTAATTTGTTCAACTTTGGCCCGCGGCTTTGTTCAGTTTTACATTTTGGCCCACTCTGTATTTGAGTTTGACACCCCTGGGCTAGAGTAACGTAACCATATATGTAAAACAACGACTGATTCAGTGCGTCAAAAACAAATCAGAAGTGCTAAACACGGATATTATAAAAGCGTTTATCATTGTTTACATTCAGAGCAGCCATCTTTTAAACCAATTCGGGGGTGGTGAGAATGCTCCGACTTTCCAGTTGAAATTACGACGGGGAACTCGGAAATTCCGACTTTCCAGTACAAATGTAACACAACTCCTGCGTTTGTGTGACAACACTGCAAAAACTGAAATCGAAGTAAGATAAAATATCTCAAATAAGGGTGATATTTGCTTATTTTCTGTCTGATAAGATAATTCTTCTCACTAAGCAGATTTTATGTTGGAGTGTTTTACTTGTTTTAAGTGTTTTGGTCCTAAATTATCTCAGTAAAATATTACAGCTTGTAGCTGAGATTGTATGACCTATATTGAGTAAAGCATGCTTGAAACTAGAATATCAACTGTTGCAAAGCTGTGTCATCAACACTCACAAATATGAAACTACTTTTTTAAAGTAATAATTTCTTATTTCAAGCATGAAAAAAAAAATCATGATGCCGAGCGCATATCATTATGTCAAGATAATGGCACTAGCATTTACTTAATTTAAGAATATTTTCTACATTTTGAGCAAAAATGTCTTTTTTTTTTTTTTCTACCAAAAAAAGTGCACTTGTTATTAGTGAGAATATACTTATTTTAAGGTATTTTTGGGTTCATTGAGGTTAGCTCGTTTTACTTGTTTTGGAAAGTCTTGACAAGCCGAATTTTCTTGTGCTATTGGCAGATAATTTGGCTTAGTTCAAATAAAAACCGCACATTTTTGTATTTTTTTTTTCTTGTTTTTGAACACTGACTTTTTGCAGTGAAGGAATATGGAAATGTAATTTTGTCTCCCCGGGCATGCATCTCTTTCACGCGAGTACAACTTTAGCATGTAAACACTGGAACACAGCTGCGGCCTGGGCTCGGCCCACTACCGTATTTTTCGGAGTATAAGTCGCTCCGGAGTATAAGTCGCACCGGCCGAAAATGCATAATAAAGAAGGAAAAAAAAACATATATAAGTCGCACTGGAGTATAAGTCGCATTTTTTGGGGAAATGTATTTGATAAAACCCAACACCAAAGTTCCCTCTAATTTTTCATGTGTGAGCAAACGCAAAAACTCCCTGAGCATTCAGTGGAGCCCATGTGAGCAACATCAGACGTGCACACTGTGGCTACACCAGCAGCACACCTGTCCCAAACCTGACTAAATAACAAGTTCAATCTCCATCCATCCATGCATTTTCTTCCGCTTGTCCCTTTCGGGGTCGCTGGGGGTGCTGGAGCCTATCTCAGCTGCATTCGGGCGGAAGGCAGGGTACACAACGACATCCTCGGTACAGAGCCCACATAAGGGCAAGGAAAAACTCACCCTAGTGGGACGTCGATGTGAATGACTATGAGAAACCTTGGAGAGGACCGCATATGTGGGTAACCCCCCCCCCCCCCCCTCTAGGGGAGACCGAATGCAATGGATGTCGAGTGGGTCTGACATAATATTGTGAGAGTCCAGTCCATAGTGGATCCAACATAACAGTAAGAGTCCAGTCCATAGTGGGGCCAGCAGGACACCATCCCGAGCGGAGACGGGTCGGCAGCGCAGAGATGTTCCAATCAACGTCTCAACCTGACATTAATGTTGTATCAACGTTGTATTTGTGTTGTAGAATTTTTGGTCATTTCCGACGTTGATTAAATGTCGCCAAAAAGCCAGTTGCTTCAACGTTACGTTTGAGTTGCTCAACGTCTGGACCTAATTCAACAAGTTCCCAACAAACCTCTAAAGGCCTTAGTGGCCACATGCGTGGACAGCACCTTTTTAGCTCTTATTTCCAAAATTGTGTACACTACTGAATTGGGGTCTTATGGCCGCTTATGTGGACACTTATACTGCCATCTGGTGGTGTCAGAAGAGTATAACATACAATGGAATTTGGAGGGGAAAAAAAGTGTACAAATAAGAATTAGCATGTCACTAAACATGAAGTACACGCTTGTGTACTTATGGCCTAAGTACATCATATCAAAAGATGATTCTTAGTTTTTATTCTAATTAGGGTCCAAAAGCCCAAATAGCAAAAGGAAATAAAAAAAAGCATGTAAACAAACCGCGTTGGCCTTAAGAGGTTAATGTCTTGTGCCTGCTAAATATTTTGTAAGGATTTTATTTATTACACACCAGCTGTTTGATTCTAGCGCGCATCTTAGTTTATTTTATTTATTTTAAATTGCCTTTCAAATGTCTATTCTTGGTGTTGGGTTTTACCAAATAAATTTCCCCAAAAAATGCGACTTATACTCCAGTGCGACTTATATATGTTTTTTTCCTTCTTTATTATGCATTTTCGGCCGGTGCGACTTATACTCCGGAGCGACTTATACTCCGAAAAATACGGTATTTTTTAAATCGCCATGTAAAACCGATAATGCTCATCGGTAGCATTTCTAAGGCAAATCATCGAGCTGACGCATTTCAAAAAAGTGGCGCCTTACTGTGCTTTTGAGCGCCTTCTTGCTTTGTTGGCATGGAACATTGTAACATTACTTTGAGGTAGCCTGGTTGAGTCCACTCTTGAGTGCTAACTGCTTGTTTCCCTGCCAAGTGCTTGAGCCGGCGCCAAGCCTGCAACTGGATGTGATGTCATGTGTAACAAAGGTATCGGAAATATGGCACTGTTTACGTGAATCAAGACCCGGTAATACCGACGGAAGTCAGTCACTACCAATACCGATCCCGGGTTTTTAAGATTTCATGCAAAGAAAAGACCTTCAAAGACTTGTTTGGCCTTACTGTCGTCATGGCTCCTCTTGCCCTCGCTGCTCGGTTGAGGAATTCCCAACAGGCCGTTGATGGAGTAGGTGGACCCCAACGAGTCCGAGTGCGGCGACTCAGGCGGGGTGACAGCAGAACTGGGGACTAAGAATAGGAAACTGTGATGCAAATCTATCTGGAACCAAAGAAAGTATTCTGGAAGACAAAGATCGAAGACTTACTCAAGGTTTGCCCAGGACTTAGAACTTTCCCATCCAAGGGGAGATTAAACGGCTGCTGGACTTTGGTTCGAATGATCCTAAAACAAAGTGCACCAGCAGAGTGAACAACAAGGAAAAGTGACCCAATTGGACAGCATTCCGTGAGCTGGCTGTTGACCTGTTAATGGAGCTGACGCTGGGCACGGTGTCGCTGTCACAGACCGTCTCAGCCAGGAGTCTGTCCCTGATCTCCCAGGCGAACATGGTGGGGTTGTGCCTCTTGTATTCCGCGATCTTCTCCACCACCTTCGGTGTGGCCACTTTGGGCTTGGAGCCCCCGATCACGCCCGGTTTGATGCTGCCCGTCTCATAGTACCTGAGCATCGGCGATAAGCGACGTTTTAGTCGTCCGCTTCACTCGTGGCGACGGCGGACTCACCGTCCCAGGATCTTGCTGACGCAGCCGTGGCTGACTCGGAGCTGCCGCGAGATGTCGCAAGGCCGCACCCCCTGGTGTGCCATGTCCACGATGCGTTGCCGGATCACCTCCGGGAGCGGACGGCCATTAACAAACATTCCGCCTAGTTGGTTAAGACCCCCATGACCTGGGGGAGTAGGGGGGATGAACACTTATAAATGTCGAGGAACACAAGACGGCGAAACAATCTCACATTTTTAAAATTTTGATGAGTGGAAACGTTAGATTTTAGTGATGGTTGCCTCTCATAAATGTCAACTTTTTGATAATAAAATGAGTAAATACCACTAATAATCAGAAACATACTCACACTCATAATAACAACATGCATATGGTCCGGAGCACAACAAATAAAGTACTTTCAAGTTTGAAAACTATTAAGAGTACATATATATATATATATATATATATATATATATATATATATATATATATATATATATATATATATATATATATACGCATCAAAATAATCCCCTCAATTCCCCCCCAAAAAACGGATTAACTCGCTGGAATATAAAGACAATATAACATACATCCATAAACGTGGATGCATATGACAAAGTGCAATACATTTATCTGTACAGTATTTTATTTATTTATATCTGCACCTTATTACTCTTTTATCCTGCATTACAACGAGCTAATGCAACAAAATGTGGTTCTTATCTGTACTGTGAAGTTAAAATTTGAATGACAATAAAAGGAAGTCTAAGTCTATATATATATATATATATATATATATATATATATATATATATATATATATATATATATATATATATATATATATATATATATATATATGTGTGTATATATACATATATATGTATATATATGTATATATACATATATATATACATATATATGTATATATATATATATGTATGTGTATATATACATATATATGTATATGTATATATACATATATATGTATATGTATATATACATATATGCATATATACATATATATGTATATGTACATATATATATATGTATATATATATATATATATATGTATATATACATATACATATATATGTATATATACACATATATATATATATGTGTATGTATATATATATATGTATATATATATATATACTTATATGTGTATGTATCTATATATGTGTATGTATATATATGTGTATGTATATATATATATATATGTGTATGTATATATATATGTATATGTGTGTATATATATATGTATATATTTGTATGTATATATGTATCTGTATATGTGTATTTATATATAAAAAT
>NC_084579.2:13480532-13483032 GCF_033978685.3 Nerophis lumbriciformis | reverse complement strand
CCAACATTTTTTTTTGAAATTCAATTACTGGCTAAAAATGTCATTACTTTCACAGTGAATGACTGTAAATGTCACAAAATGTTATTAGAAAATAAATTCACAGTAAATTACGGGTTACAAATTGCATTATTTTCACCATAAATTACTATACATTTGACTAAAATGTAACACAAATTAAGTTGACTGTAATACATTGCTTTCACAGTAAATGACTGTAAATGTCACTAAAATGGTATTAAACAATAAAATTCACAGTAAATTACTTGCTAAAAATTGCATTACTTTCACAATAAATTGCTATAAATTTTACTAGAATGTTTTGACTGTAACGCATTATTTTCACAGTAAATTAGTGCAAATTTTTTTTACGAAAATGTAACATTATTTGACTGTAAATTTAATTACTGGCTAAAATGGCATGTGAAAGTCACTAAAATGTTGCTAAAAAAATAAATCCACAGCAAAAATAATGGCTAAAATTGCATTAATTTCACAGTAAATTAATGTAAATGTTACTTTCACAGTGAAATGACTGTAAATGTTACTGTGAAAGTATTTCAAATATTAGTCAGTATTTTACTATGAATTTACAATGAACATTTTCACAGTTATAGGCTGGGAAATATAAACGTATCGTCGTTTGCTGTAGTGTTGCAGCACATTTTGATTACAGTATGTGGGAAAAACGCTGTGAAATTCTGGTAAATTAAAAAAAATTTTTTTTTTACCTTATAGGCCTCTCCATATGTAATGCTTAATTTGCAGTTTTGTGGTGGAAAAAAACTTTTTGGCGCATTATTATCAATTATACTCAGGAAGTTTGAATACTTGAGCCATACTTTTGTAACAAGTTCAGTTCCCAGACTTGATGCCACAGAAATATAGAAAAAAATAATGTATTTTGAAAGACTAAAATAGAAGTTTTGCATGCATTAAAAAAAAAAAAAAAAAAGAGTTCCATGATGGTGTATTTACCTCTAGCAGTGCTAGTGGACATGTCCCTGAGATGTTGCTCCCTGCAGGTCCACCAGCTAAACGTGACCACGCTCTCCTCCTCCACAATGTCCCCACTTTTAAAGGCTTCTCCCTCCCCGTCCTGCCTCGACGGGCATGAGTGTGGCCCGTCTGGTGGCACGCTGCATGGAGCACAAAGGTGTGTGTATTATTTCTTACATGTGTTGTTGGTGTTGATCATCATGCAGCACAGGCCTTACATTGCACTGGTCTTTTTGTTTCATGTGTCGGGTAAATCAGGCCTTTTTGGGACAACTATGTATATATGGCAATAATTAAAGAGGCTTTAAATTCAGGAACGGCTGTTATGTTGGGAAAGGGCTCGTTTTAATATGATGCTGAATTATTTTGAGTGAAATGACAGTTGGGTGGACAACCTTGTACTGGGAAAAGTCATTTAATAATACAAAAAAAAACCCAAAAAACATGAATTCCATACTTACTTGAAATGCACATATTCTATAAAAGGATCAGAACTATTTAAATTATTGTATCAATGTCAAAATGTTATCACTTAACTTTGTTTATTCTAAACATCCATCATTCATGCTTTTTTTGTGACAAAAAAAAATACAGTTTTTTTTCAAACAAATAAAACATGAATAATGACAGTTGGGTGGACAATCTTGTACTGGGAAAAGTCATTTAATAATTTAAAAAACAAAACAAAAAAACATGAATTCCATACTTACTTGAAATGCACATATTCTATAAAGGGATCAGAACTATTTAAATTATTGTATCAATGTCAAAATGTTATCCCTTAATTTTGTTTATTCTAAAAATCCACCATTCATGCTTTTTTTTGTGACAAAAAAAAATTACAGTTTTTTTCAAACATTCATGAATAATGACAGTTGGGTGGACAATCTTGTACTGGGAAAAGTCATTTAATAATAAAAAAACAAAAAACAAAACATGAATTCCATACTTACTTGAAATGCACATATTCCATAAAAGGATCAGAACGGTTTAAATTATTGTATAAATGTCAAAATGTTATCCCTTAACTTTGTTTATTCTAAAAATCCACCATTCATATTTTTTTATGACAAAAAAATACAGTTTTTTTTAAAACATATAAAACATGAATAATGCCAGTTTATGCCAAATAATAATAATAGTTTATTTTAGTGACTCCAGTTGATAAATATAAAACCTCATACATCATATTTTAAGTGCAATTGTACTACTATGTGATTTTTGTTACATAGTAAAACATTTTATGTGCAATAAAAAAAAAATCACCGCATTTTACTATACTTTTTAACTCAATAATAAATAAATACAAAACTTGTAATTTGTGTTGCAAGAAAAAACAAAACAATCTTATTATACTTAAATAAAACAAATATTTTCTATGCATGTCCACACTGTTTAATAACCACAATAAATGTCATTCAAAGATCATAAAACTTCGAGAAGTTGCATTGAAATGAAATGAATAAAATAAGCACCTCCTTTTATATTTAAATGTAACTATTAT
>NC_084579.2:13453032-13475532 GCF_033978685.3 Nerophis lumbriciformis | reverse complement strand
TTATTTTATGGGATCATTTGTGTCAGTGGAATTATGATGAATTAAAATAGTATGTATGATATATTAGTATTTAATAAGGTCCTGGATATTCAATGACTTTTATGACTATAAAAACCCATAACATAATTTTTTTAAATATTTTACAGTAAATTTGATATTAATAAAGTATTCATGCATTGTGAGAGGTTAAATAGCTCAATGTGTAATAATGCTTGCAAAGAGGTTATGGGCATCAAATCCAAGTCTGTAAGTGGTATTATTTTTTATTAAAATTGTATTCATTATTGTATTATAAATACACCTATACTACACCATATGTATTCAATTATATTCTTCTTAATATTATTGAATTATATCTTTTTCTTCCTATTGTAATTATTATTTATTATTTATTATTATCATTATTTTTATTATTATTATTAGTATTATTGTTTAATATACTAGGCCAGTGATGTGGAATCAGGGGAGGCTTGTCATGATAAAAAAATAAAAAACAAAATAAAAATAATAAATAAATATTAATATATGTCCATCCCATTATTCTGCCCTCTTATAGCGTTCTTTTTGCACATATTGACGTAAACTACGCCCGCACGTAACACGCACATATAGTTGACAGGAATAGCCAAAAAAAATGAAATATACTTGTTAAATAAAACATCTGCCTTGTTTTTAATGAATACTTAGGCCTACTACGCTACTGTATTTTAATGTTGAAGAGCCAAGTGTTTTTTTTTTTTGTTCATTGGGTTTCAGACACATGTAGTTGACAGGAATAGCTAAACATATGAAATATATTTGTTAAATAAAACATCTACCTTGTTTTTAATGAATACTTGGGCCTATTACGCTACTGTGTTTTAATGTTGGATAGCCAAGTGTTTTTTTTTGTTCATTGGGTTTCAGACACACATAGTTGACAGGAATAGCTAAAAATATGAAATATTCTTGTTAAATAAAACATGTGCCTTGTTTTTAATGAATACTTTGGGCCTACTACGCTACTTTATTTTAATGTTGGAGAGCCAAGTGTTTTTTTGTTTTTATTTATTGGGTTGCAGACACATATAGTTGACAGGAATAGCCAAAAATATGAAATACACTTGTTAAATAAAACAATCTGCCTTGTTTTTAATGAATACTTAGGCCTACTATGCTACTGTATTTTAATGTTGGATAGCCAAGTGTTTTTTGGGTTTATTGGGTTGCAGACACATATAGTTGACAAGAATAGCCAAAAAAATTAAAATACTTTTGTTAAATAAAACATCTACCTTGTTTTTAATGAAACTTAGGCCTACTACGCTGCTGTATTTTAATGTTGGAGAGCTATGTGTTTTTTTGTTTTTGTTTATTGGGTTGCAGACACATATAGTTGATTGGAATAGCCAAAAATATGAAAAATACTTTTATTAAATACAACATCTGCCTTGTTTTTAATGAATACTTGGGCCTACTACGCTACTATATTTTAATGTTGGCGAGCCAAGTGTTTTTTTTGTTTTTGTTTATTGGGTTGCAGACACATATAGTTGATAGGAATAGCCAAAATATATGAAATATACTTGTTAAATAAAACATCTGCCTTGTTTATAATGAATACTTAGGCCTACTACGCTACTGTATTTTAATATTAGATAGCCAAGTGTATTTTTTTTTTGTTCATTGGGTTTCAGACACATATAGTTGACAGGAATAGCCAAAAATATGAAATATACTTGTTAAATAAAACATCTGCCTTGTTTTTAATGAATACGTAGGCCTACTATGCTACAAGTTTTTTTGTTTTGGTTTATTGGGTTTCAGACACATATAGTTGACAGGAATAGCAAAAAATATGACATATGCTTTTGTTAAATAAAACATCTGCCTTGTTTTTAATGAATACTTGGGCCTACTACGCTACTGCATTTTAATGTTGGCGAGCCAAGTGTTTTTTGTTTTTGTTTATTGGGTTTCACACGCACACAGTTGACAGGAATAGCTAAAAATATTAAATGCACTTGTTAAATAAAACAAAAGCCTTGTTTATAATGAATACGTAGGCCTACTACGCTACTGTGTTTTAATGTTGGATAGCCAAGTGTTTTTTTGTTTTCGTTTATTGGGTTGCAGACACATATAGTTGACAGGAATAGCCAAAAAAACTAAAATACTTTTGTTAAATAAAACATCTACCTTGTTTTTAATGAAACTTAGGCCTACTACGCTGCTGTATTTTAATGTTGGAGAGCTAAGTGTTTTTTTGTTTTTGTTTATTGGGTTGCAGACACATATAGTTGATTGGAATAGCCAAAAATATGAAATATACTTGTTAAATAAAACATCTGCCTTGTTTTTAATGAATATGTAGTTGTTTTTAATGAATACTTGGGCCTACTATGCTACTGTATTTTAATGTTGGAGAGCCAAGTGTTTTTTTGTTTTTGTTTATTGGGTTGCAGACACATATAGTTGACAGGAATAGCCAAAAATATGAAATATACTTTTATTAAATAAAACATCTGCCTTGTTTTTAATGAATACTTGGGCCTACTACGCTACTATATTTTAATGTTGGCGAGCCAAGTGTTTTTTTTGTTTTTGTTTATTGGGTTGCAGACACATATAGTTGATAGGAATAGCCAAAATATATGAAATATACTTGTTAAATAAAACATCTGCCTTGTTTATAATGAATACTTAGGCCTACTACGCTACTGTATTTTAATGTTAGATAGCCAAGTGTATTTTTTTTGTTCATTGGGTTTCAGACACATAGTTGACAGGAATAGCTAAAAATATGAAATATACTTGTTAAATAAAACATCCGCCTTGTTTTTAATGAATACGTAGGCCTACTATGCTACACGTTTTTTTGGTTTTGGTTTATTGGGTTTCAGACACATATAGTTGACAGGAATAGCAAAAAAATATGACATATGCTTCTGTTAAATAAAACATCTGCCTTGTTTTTAATGAATACTTGGGCCTACTACGCTACTGTATTTTAATGTTGGCGAGCCAAGTGTTTTTTGTTTTTGTTTATTGGGTTTCACACGCACACGGTTGACAGGAATAGCTAAAAATATTAAATGCACTTGTTAAATAAAACATATGCCTTGTTTTTAATTAATACTTAGGCCTACTACGCTACTGTATTTTAATGTTGAATAGCCAAGTGTTTTTTTGTTTTTGTTTATTGGGTTGCAGACACATATAGTTGACAGGAATAGCCAAAAAATATGAAATATACTTGTTAAATAAAACCTCTGCCTTGTTTTTAATGAATACGTAGGCCTACTACGCTACTGTATTTTAATGCTGGATAGCCATGTTTTGTTTTTGTTTTTTTGTTTATTAGGTTTCACATGCATATAGTTGACAGAAATAGCTAAAAATATTAAATATACTTGTTGAATAAAACATCTGCCTTGTTTTTAATGAATACTTAGGCTTACTACGCTACTTTATTTTAATGTTGGAGAGCCAAGTGTTTTTTTTTGTTTTTGTTTATTGGGTTGCAGACACATATAGTTGACAGGAATAGCCAAAAATGCATTAAACGCTGTTCCCTCCCAAACAAGTTAAAATAATTAAATCAATGAAAGAGAAACCACAGATATGTATATCAAAATTAAACCACAGACAGTTGCGTTCCTGAACGGCCCTAAAGAAATACAACCACCAACAAGCACAGAAAAGGCTCATCAACCACCCACAATTCGATAGCGTTTCAATTGGGGTCACTTTGGGGATGAGTCTCTCCTACACATTTCAGTTCTTTAATTTAATGTCAGCCTCATCTTTTTTTTTTTTTTTTCCAGTTTGAGAGATCAAATAACGTATTTAGTCCAGGAGAGCCAAGTGTTTTCTGAGGTGGAGTTGGAGTTGGAGAAGCGCCGCCATAAAACATACAAACCGAAGTGTATTCTCCTGACTCGGTCATTGCAGTGTGAGTCAACAGGAAGTAGGGGCGCAGGTGAGCGGGCAGGTGCATGTTGCTACCTTCTCCTTTCAGACAGGAAGCCAGTGTTTGTTTGATTTTTATGTTTTATGTTTTATGTTATGTTTTAATGCTCTGCTAATATTTACATATATTATTTGTCCATCCAAGCTGAGGAACCTGAAACGGTGTTTTTAGAGAAGCTATTACTTTTTATAACGATGACATCGCCAGCACACAACAGATGCTAACCACAACAATAACAACAACAAGTGTTTTGTGCTGTAGTTACTATTATTATCATGATGTGCGGGAGTGTGTGACTCTTTTATGACCATATTAGGTATTGTTTTTATTTCTACTGCACTGATGGATGCTACTTCATTTTGTTGTTAACCATGACAATAATGTTTTATTCTACTATGAAAACAAAACTTTATCACTATCTGTAAACTAGACATGCAGCACAGGTTCATACACAATTATCATGAATAATATTACACATACAATACAGGCTATTCAATGCGTTTTCTTTATTTTCATGACTATTTACATTGTAGATTGTCACTGAAGGCATCACAACTATGAATGAACACATGTGGAGTTATGTACTTAACACAAAAAAGGTGAAATAACTGGAAACATGTTTTATATTCTTGTTTCTTCAAAATTGCTCTGAAATCTGCTTTGGCTCACACGACTTGACACAGACGTCATAACGTCATCAAAGCTCACCTTGAAGCTTACACACACATTTTGGAACAAGGATGAGGTGATAGAGGAAAGTACCGAATAATAAATCTATCCGCGGCAGCAGAAGAAACGTATTTGCTATTTTCACTTTTGCATCTCATGGCACATAACTGTGGTGTGTTCAAGGACACTCAGTTAAAGTTAGAAACAGAGGCATAGTTTTTTTAAACCCATACTTTTTCTGTTTAAACAAAACCGAATTAAGTGTTTTAAAAAGCTGGTTTCAGCCAAATTCATGCAATAATGACTTTTTTAGTGCATGTAAACATCAAGTGTGCGTGCATGAGGCCACAATGCTGGGATTAAGATGGGATGGGGGGGGCCTTTAGGAGTGTTGGGGGCCCAAAGTTTGGAGCTACACCCCTGCCCATCTCTAATTGTGTACTATTGTAACTTTTGTGTAGCAGGTGTGGATATATTTGACCACAAAATTATTCTGAAAGAGAATGATGGATCATTTTAATGAGCAACATTAAATAATAATAACAGTCTTTTTAGAGCATATACATTTAAAGTAAACAAACAAACAAACAAAACCTCACATGTTACTGTACTGTACTTGATGATGTCATTGAGGACCCCTACAGCAGGGATATTTAACTCACTTGTTTTGAGGGCCACTTTTTCCCTTTTACTCTTATTTCGTATATTCCAGGGAACCAGCGTCCTCTACAGTAGACACTATTTATTTTGTTGGAGTTACAGGAGCGATCTGCTCATATTCTGATGTGTTAAACCGAGGGTTTGTCCTTTATTATGGGCCTGCTGCAATGCAAGCAGCCCATATTATTATTCCTCATACCTCAACTTTTATTACTATAATCCCGCACGTTTCTATTACGATTAATACGAGACGAACCAGCCAACGAACCCCCACATATGTTATACCCTCGGAAAGGTCTCACTCGCGCCTACGGCGGTACTTTAATTTCGCAACATTTCGTGTTACCATGGCGACGCTATTCACAAATTAAAAAACAAAAGGGCCAATTGAATGGGTACATACCCTTTTTAATGGACGATTGCTCTGAGACGAACTCCAAAAAGACAAGATTACCTCCTCTTGTAGCTCAGCCATACTTTCACGTAGCTCGGTGCTTAACGTCTCATTTTGTTCACACACTTGTCTACTTTGGACACAAGCTAACTGATAACTTGCTTGCATGCTAACAAAAGCACAACATTTTTTTTAGCTAGATTTGCTTTCATATACCCCAGAGTCAAATGATACTTGTTAACTGTTAGCATGCAAACATTAGCATGCTAACTTTTTTTTGCAGTTTTTTCACATTTTTCTCTACTCCCGCAGCCATACACCTTACAGCCGTGTTACCTGAGATGTGAGACATGCTAACTGTTAGCATGCCATCGTTAGCACACATGCTAAGTGTTACATTTTAATGTAAGCATGCTTTTTTTGATTGAAACTTTTATAAGTAGATTACACAGTACAGTACATATTCCGTACTATTGACCACTAAATGGTAACACCCGAACAGGTTTTTCAACTTTTTTACGTCCACGTTAATCAATTCATGGTAAATGCTAATGTTTGAGGCTAGCTCTATAGCTCATTTTGTACAGTTACACCTAAAACTCACAGATTCGGACACTCGGCACCATCTTCCGGCGACCTCCTGGCCAGAGGTCCAGGGCACAGATAGCAGGCCCATCAACATTTCTGAGGGAATTTTCAAATTATTTTTATTCTTGCTTTTATTAAAAAATATTTTTATTGTTTTCACACTTTTAAGGGATAAGAAGATTCTGGGGAAGTTATGTGATAAACAGGAGGGAAATGTTAGAATAATTATGTATATATTATCACACAACTCTTATGCTGAAGGGCCGTTGCTATAGTTATTATCAATTGAATTGAAATTTTATTTTTCTTTGTCCGTGCAAAGCTGGCAATCCAAAAGATTGTATCAGTATCAGTCTCGTATCAGTGTTTGTTTCCAGAATTGGCCTGCTGACTGTCAAGGCCGAACGTCGAGTACCGTGACGCAGACAGAGCAGAGACAAGGCGATATCACGACTGTCAGCACATTTTCATGTTTCCCCATACAAAGCTAAGAGCCGGAGATTCAAGAAATACACGCCACACTTACCCGTGTAAAAAATTATCCAAGGTCGGGGGACCTTAAACGATGGTTTAGTGTAGCTGACGCGATCGTTAGGCTAAATAATTATTTGTTGAAGGAGTTATCCGGCTTAATGTAAACTGCCAAAAAGGAGAGGACTTAGAAGGGTCCCCTGAGGAACGCCTCGGTTATGTCAACTCAGTTTGTCCAATCCCCCGCACAGCAAAACAAAAACATCTTAGTTGTCCGACATTATTCCCCCCCACCCCCTTGCGCTGATATTTCTCTTCCTTTCCTCCCTCTTCTCCTCCTCTCACTCACTCCGAGTGGGCCGTGATCCGAGCCATTCATCACGTCACACGCGCGCACACACGGAATTATTATTTCTCTCAAAACAAATCCATTTCTGCGGCCATCAATTCATCATTCGGAAGGGAGGAGTCACAGTTGAGTTGTAAGGGGCGGCCCCCATGCAGCTTGTCTGTGCATGTACACGCCTGTAGGAGACCTGCACCTACGTGTGTGTGTGTGTGTGTGTGTGTGTGTGTGTGTGTGTGTGTGTGTGTGTGGGAGATCACACTGCATTTGGGTAGAATTTGAAGGTGTGTGTGTTTGTGTTGCCTTCTTCACCTGACGTCTGTGATAATTTATCACTCCTCCTAGCTTGGCTGACAAACTATTTGCAGGAAAATGAGTTTTTCCGCTACGGATTTGTCCTCTGGGAATAGAAAAGGGGGAGCTAATGTGTGTGTGCGTGTGTGTTTTTATACACATGAATGTTTACACACACACACATAGAGAGACGTGCACGGGGACTTGAAGTCTCCAGTATTTATTGGGGGGGAAGAAGGAGGAGGAAGATAAATGAGGTAAATTAATAGAGTCACTGAGGGAAAAGATCCGCTTCCGCACCAGCAGATCTGCAAGTGGCGCACACACACACACACACACACACACACACACGCACACACACACATGCACACACACACATGCGCGCACACACCTGCCACAACCCCGTTTGGCCTCCTGCAGCATGACAAATGTAACACACACAGCCATCAGAGCATAATGTCAGCTTAGATCAACACTGTGGACAAAAGCAAATATCACAACATCAACACTGCATTACAAGCACTGAGTGTGTGTATGTGTGTGTGTGTGTGTGTGAGTGTGTATGTGTGTGAGTGTGTGTGTGTGTTCTTGTATTTCTACCCTTCTTGAGACACCAACAGGGAAACGTAGCTTCCATATGAAGAGATGTGAACAAGTTAGGACATATATCATGGTCCCAATACGGAAAAGCATTGCATCTAATAGAGAATGTCTCATTAGCACCCCTGGTGGTGATATCTATCAAAATTAGGGTTTTAAAAGTGCTCCCCCTCTGGTCAACATATGTAATAACAAGTGTGTGTGAGAAATTGAAGTGCTCCCCCTCTGGCCAACATATGAAATAACATGTGTGTGTAAGAAATTTGAAGTGCTCCCCCTTCTGGTCAATATATGAAATAACAAGTGTGTGTAAGAAATTTAAGTGCTCCCCTTCTGGTCAACATATGAAATAACAAGTGTTAGTCAAAATTTGAAGTACTCCCCCTCTGGCCAACATATGTAATAACAAGTGTGTGTAAGAAATTGAAGTGCTCCCCCTCTGGCCAACATATGAAATAACAAGCGTGTGTCCAAATTTGAAGTGCTCCCCCTCTGACCAACATATGTAATAACAAGTGTGTGTGAGAAATTGAAATACGCCCCCTTTGGCCAAAATGAATTAAAAAACAACAACAAAGTAAATAATGAAGATTAAAAAACCATCCATTCATCCATTTTTTACCGCTTGTCCCGTTCGGGGTGGCAGGGGGTTGCTGGAGCCTATCTCAGCTGCATTGGGGGCGGAAGGCAGGCTACACCCTGGACAAGTTGCCACCTCATCACAGGGCCAACACAGATACCAATTAGGGGGAAAAAAATAAAAAGTGAACTAAAAGCAGTCTTTTTCTCATAATGTGTCGACTTTTTTCTTACAAAATTGGGAAACATTTCTCGTATTCTTTCTGTTTCTGTAATACTGCAATATTTTCTCGTAAAATTATTGCTTTTTTATGTAAAATTATGAATTTTTAAATGTAAAATTATGACATTTTTTATGTAAAATTATGAATTTTTAATGTAAATTATTATTTCTTTTATGTAAAATTAATTTTTTTATGTAAAATTAATTTTTTAATGTAAAATTATTACTTTTTAATGCAAAATGGTGACATTTGTCATATACAGTTCTGACTTTATCACAATATTGCCAATTTTTTTTTGTACTTATAAAATAGTCACATTTTTAGAGTGACTTTAGTCATAATTTTGCCAAGTAAAATTCAGATTATTTTTTATAATATCGCCAAAATTTTAAAGTTTTCTTACAAAATTGTGACTTTTGTCGAGTAAAATTACGACTCTTTTCATAAAATTGCCAAAATTCTAAGCTTTTCTTGTAAAATTGCGACTATTTTGAGTAAAATTCCAACTTTTCTCATAATATCGCGCAAAGGTTCAGTTTTTCTTGTAAAATTTTGACTTGCGTTGAGTAAAATTACGACTTGTATTACAACACTGCCAAAATTCTAAGTTTTTCTTGTGAAATTGTGACCTTTTTCTTGTGAAATTCCAACTCATTTTTCACAACAAGCTTTTTTATATTTGCATAGTATGTATATATTATTAATGTTGTAAATACAAATCTTTATATATTTAGAAAGGGTGGTCCTAAAGAGGTAAGCATTTTTCTCAGGTCTCAAGAAGGTATTAAATACAAGAACGTGTGTGTGTGTGTAGGGGGGTGTGGGGGTCCGCCATTACCGCAACAGCTGACCCGGGGTCAGCAAAATTCTATTCTGGCTTTCAAGCTCATCAAGCAGGATATTGACAATGTGCTTGGCGGAGAATTACACGACAGTAAAGGCCTAATTAGGTGGCCGTTACCCAGGGCCATCCATAATCGGCCCAACACGACTCGGCGCCGGCGGGACATCCGCCCCGCCAAAATAAATGTCCTTTTGCGCGCCCGTTAGCACTACGACGTTAGCATTTCTCGCCACTTTTATCGTGTGCTGACGACAGCGGTGTGGGCGCTCGTTAGGAGGATGAATACGACGGTCAATTTGGCGAAGTGCTCTCAGGCGGTGAAAAGAAAAGTGAGTATTTTCAGATAATTAGTGCACTTTTTTTTTATTGTCGGCTTTTTGCGTGGATGTGCTGAAAGGCTTTGAAACTCTGCAAATGTTCTTTTTTCTAGCAGCGTACATAAAATGTTGTCTGGATGCTTGGAACACGTTTCAAAGTGTGAACACTAGTAACACATAATATACACAGTATTACTTTAATACACATAATATACACAGTATTACTTTAATACACATAATATATACAGTATTACTTTAATACACATAATATATACAGTATTACTTTAATACACATTATATACACAGTATTACTTTAATACACATAATATACAAAGTATTACTTTAATACAGTATTACTTTCATACATATATCACATACAGGAAGTGAACAACTAAATGAAGACAAATAGACAAGGAGTGAGAAATAAAATAAGCTCAGTTTCTTCCTGCTCCTTTTCAGACATGATGAGTCGTGCAGGTGTGTACATGTACGCCACAGTACTACTTTGTGTACATTTCCTTGCATGTAACTTACAAATATCATCAACAATCATCACTGTTACCTTTGATTGTTTATATTTACTATAAAACTGATATATTATCCATATTTTATTCATATTTATTCAAAGACAGTATATTTATATTTACTATGAAAGTGTCATATGTATCCACATTTTATTTATATTTACTATGCAACTACATCTTTATACATATTTATATTGTATTATTATATTTTTACTATGTTTTTAAAATTAATATTTATATTTTAATGAAACTATCAGGCACATATACATACATATATACATATACATATATATATATATATATATATATATATATATATATATATATATATATATATATATATATATATATATACATATACATATACATATATATATATATATATATATATATATATATATATATATATATATATATATATATATATATACACATATACATATATTATATATACCGTATTTTCCGCACTATAAGCCGCCCCGGGTTATTAGCCGCACCTTCAATGAATGGCATATTTCAAAACTTTGTTCACCTATAAGCCGCCCCGGGTTATAAGCCGCGCCTACGCTGCGCTAAAGGGAATGTCAAAAAAACAGTCAGATAGGTCAGTCAAACTTTAATAATATATTAAAAACCAGCGTTCTAACAACTCTGTTCACCCCCAAAATGTAATGTGCAAATGTGCAATCACAAAAATAGTAACACTCAAATTAGTGCAGAGCAATAGCAACATCAATAACTCAACATTGCTCGAACGTTAATGTCACACATCACACAAAATAAACATTTAAAGCTCACTTTCTGAAATTATTCCTCATCCATAAATCCCTCGAATTCTTCTTCAGTGTCTGAATTAAAAAGTTGGGGAATACGACATCCAAAATGGCCGGCTCCGTCTCGTCGAAGTCATTAGAGTCAATGTTGCTGTTGTTGTCCAGCAGTTCCGTGAATCCTGCCTTCTGGAAAGCTCGGACCACAGTTGAGACCGATATATCCGCCAGGCATTTACAATCCACTGGCAGATGTTGGCGCATGTCGTCCGGCGCTGTCTCCCTGTCTTAGTGGCGCAGGTCATCTTGTTGCTTCCTCTACCTACGCACCATTTATGTTCACTTCTCTTGCTGCTGCTCTATTTCCGTGTTCTACTGCGTGACTTATTGCCTTGAGTTTGAATTCTGCGTTGTACGCGTGTCTCTTAATAGGAGCCATTTTGTGGTCTTTACAGATGTAAACACACAAATGAAATGAAACGTAATATCCGCGCGCTTCTTCTTCTATGGGGGCGGGTGGTTGCTTACAGTAGAAGAAGAAGCGCTTCCTCTTCTATGGGGGCGGGTGCTTACCTTGGCGGTTGCTTACCGTAGAAGAAGAAGCGCTTCCTCTTCTACGGGGAAAAAAGATGGCGGCTGTTTACCGTAGTTGCGAGACCTAAACTTTGTGAAAATGAATCTTAATATCAATCCATAGATAAAGCGCACCGGGTTATAAGCCGCACTGTCAGCTTTTGAGAAAATTTGTGGTTTTTAGGTGCGGCTAATAGTGCGGAAAATACGGTACATATATATATATATATATATATATATATATATATATACATATACAGGTATATATATATATATATATATATATATATATATATATATATATATATATATATATATATATATATATATATATATATATATATATATATATATATATATATATATATATATATATATATATATATATATATATATATATATATATATATATATATATATATATATATATATATATATATATACATACATACATCCATACATATAAATATACACATATATATCAGTCGTGGTCAAAAGTTTACATACACTTGTAAAGAACATAATGTCATGGCTGTCTTCAGTTTCCAATAATTTCTACAACTCTTATTTTTTTGTGATAGAGTGATTGGAGCACATACTTGTTGGTCACAAAAAACATTCGTGAAGTTTGGTTCTTTTATGAATTTATTATGGGTCTACTGAAAATGTGTCCAAATCTGCTGGGTCAAAAGTATACATACAGCAATGTTAATATTTGGTTACATGTCCCTTGGCAAGTTTCACTGCAATAAGGCGCTTTTGGTAGCCATCCATAAGATTCTGCTTGAATTTTTGACCACTCCTCTTGACAAAATTGGTGCAGTTCAGCTAAATGTGTTGGCTTTCTGACATGGACTTGTTTCTTCAGCTTGTCAAAACGTTTAAGTCAGGACTTTGGGAAGGCCATTCTAAAACCTTAATTCTAGCCTGATTTAGCCATTCCTTTACCGCTTTTGACGTGTGTTTGGGGTCATTGTCCTGTTGGAACACCCAACTACACCCAAGACCCAACCTACGGGCTGATGATTTTAGGTTGTCCTGAAGAATTTGGAGGTAATCCTCCTTTTTCATTGTCCCATTTACTCTCTGTAAAGCACCAGTTCCATTGGCAGCAAAACAGGCCCAGAGCATAATACTACCACCACCATGCTTGACAGTAGGAGTGGTGTTCCTGGGATTAAAGCAGCATTTCTCAAAGTGTGGGGCGTGCCCCACTGGTGGGGAATAGAGACATGACAGGTGGGGCGCGAGGAACGGGAGGGAATTTCACTTTAATTTTTTTTTTTTTTTTAGATTTTTTTTTTTTTTACAATGCTTTCATTTTCTATGCACACTGTAAATCACTTTGTGATTCTGTCTGTGAAATCCGCTATATAAATACATGTAAATTACTTATTTTTCCTGTAGGCTTTAAATTTCTAGGTAGGAGCAAAAGTTTGACAGACATAGCAACAGTAACTAATGGGGGCGGGGCTAAGCGGAACAAATTTGACGAGACAAGCGCAGCAAAATTAAAAGCTGTCCCACTGTCAAACGACACAGTTGCGAGACGTATATGCGACATTGCAAGTGATCTTGAGGAACAACTCGGAGACAAATGAAAAGAAAGTCGTTTTGCTTTACAAGTGGACGAAGCTACTGACAGCAATAAAGACTTCCTGTTCATCGCATACGTCCGCTTTGTGAATGGCGAGTCACTGTGCGAGGATTTGCTGTTTTGCAAATACATCAAAAATAGAGCCTCTGCTGATGAGCTGTTCAAGATAATGGACAGTTTCCTCAAAGAACACGACCTTAAATGGGAAAACTGTGTGGGCTTTTGCTCTGATGGCGCAATGACCATGGCAGGGTCAAGAAACAAGCTGCAGGCTCTAATAAAGAGGGTTGCGCCAAATGCGCATTGGACACACTGTGTCATTCACCGGGAAGCACTCGCGTCAAGGCAGCTCAGCCCCGAACTCAATGAGGTTTTAACAGATGTGAGCGCGGTAAATTTGATCAAAACACGACCACTGAAAGCGCGACTGTTCTCTGCACTGTGTGAGGAAATGGGAGCTGATCATACAGCCGTGCTGTTTCACCATACTTGCCAACCTTGAGACCTCCAATTTCGGGAGGTGGGGGTGGGGGGCGTGGTTGGGTGTGGGGGCGTGGTTAAGAGGGGAGGAGTATATTTACAGCTAGAATTCACCAAGTCAAGTATTTCACATATATATATATATATATATATATATATATATATATATATATATATATATATATATATATATATATATATAAGAAATACTTGACTTTCAGTGAATTCTAGCTATATATATATATATATATATATATATATATATATATATATATATATATATATATATATATATATATATAAGAAATACTTGACTTTCAGTGAATTCTAGCTATATATATATATATATATATATATATATATATATATAAGAAATACTTGACTTTCAGTGAATTCTAGTTATATATATATATATATATATATATATATATATATATATATATATATATATATATATATATATATATATATATATAAAAATAAGAGAAATACTTTGAATTTCAGTGTTCATTTATTTACACATATACACACACATAACACTCATCTACTCATTGTTGAGTTAAGGGTTGAATTGTCCATCCTTGTTCTATTCTCTGTCATTATTTTCCTAACCATGCTGAACACCCTCTCTGATGATCCATTCTGCTTCGTCTCCTTGTTGTGTGCGCAGTAGTGCACTGCACTCTCTAAAAGCCCTAGATGTTAATGTCACATATGCATGTACATTAGATGGCAGTATTGCCCTGTTTAAGAGTGTCACAACATTGCTGTTTACGGCAGACGAACTGCTTTACGGTAGACGAAAACGTGACTGCTGTTGTTGTGTGTTGTTGCCGTGCTGGGAGGACGTTAATGAAACTGCCTAACAATAAACCCACATAAGAAACCAAGAACTCGCCCTCGATCATTCTACAGTTATAACGTGATTGGGCAGGCACGCTGTTTATATTGTGGGAAAGCGGACGTGAAAACATGCTGTCGACACGTCACTCAGGTACGCGTGATTTTCGGGAGAAAATTTGTCCCGGGAGGTTTTCGGAAGTAGCGCTGAATTTCGGGAGTCTCCCGGAAAATCCGGGAGGGTTGGCAAGTATGTGTTTCACAGTGAAGCAAGGTGGCTCTCCCGGGGCAAAGTGCTGTCACTTGCCCTGTCTTGCCAAATGCATAGCTCCTCCTTTTTTTTTGCAAAGATTGCAAAGTGGCACTTTTATTTTATTTATTTTGAACTTGATGCAAGTTATAACACTTTTATTTGATTTATTATTGAACTTGATGCAAGTTATAACACTTTTATTTGATTTATTATTGAACTTGATGCAAGTTATAACACTTTTTTTGATTTATTATTGAACTTGATGCAAGTTATTTTATTTATTATTGAACTTGATGCAAGTTATACCAGGCAGCACAGTGGAAGAGGGGTTAGTGCATCTGCCTCATAATACGAAGGTCCTGAGTAGTCTTGGGTTCAATCCCGGGCTCGGGATCTTTCTGTGTGGAGTTTGCATGTTCTCCCCGTGACTGCGTGGGTTCCCTCCGGGTACTCCGGCTTCCTCCCACCTCCAAAGACATGCACCTGGGGATAGGTTGATTGGCAACACTAAATTGGCCCTAGTGTGTGAATGTGAGTGTGAATGTTGTCTGTCTATCTGTGTTGGGCCTGCGATGAGGTGGCGACTTGTCCAGGGTGTACCCCGCCTTCCGCCCGATTGTAGCTGAGATAGGCTCCAGCACCCCCCGCGACCCCAAAGAGAATAAGCGGTAGAAAATGGATGGATGGATGGGCAAGTTATACCACAGCTGCACAGTTATTTTATTTATTATTGAACTTGATGTTATTTTATGTTATTGAGTTTGAATGTATACAACTTGATGTTACTTGATGTTCAATAAATTTGAAAATGTTAAGCTTGGCATTAGCGTTCTGTTGGGGCGATGGGGGCAGGTGGGGCTTGAAAACTCCCCCTTGTCCAAAGTGGGGGATGACAAAAAAAGTTTGAGAACCACTGATATATATATATATATATATATATATATATATATATATATATATATATATATATATATATATATGTATATATATATATATATATATATATATATATATATATATATATATATATATATATATATATATATATATATATATATATATTATTTTTTTTACTTTAAACACATCTTATTTATCCATATTTTATTCCTATTTATTTAATCACCTTTCTATTTATTATTACTATGTTAGTGGTAAATTTGTACATATGTATTATTTACTCTTATTATATTTGTATTTACTAAAAAACTGCCATTTATATTTATTATTTATTGTAACATTATATGTCTTATTCTTTTCTTTTTGTTATGTGGGATGTTTGGAATAAGTATATATTTTTTGTTTAGTTTTTTTGTACTTGCCACCTTCTAAAACAAACAAACATAATCCCTGACTGTAGTGAAAAAATACTCCTACTACTATAAGTCATGAAGTACAATTAAAAAGTTAACTTCTTTTTACGCTTGCATGAATAGTAAATAATGAATCATAGTACAACGTAGGTAATGATGGTTAATATTAACTGTTTAGTTTTTCTACAAAGATGTGTTTATTATATTTTGATACTTGTAAAAATAGAAAGTTTGACCCTGAAACGGATAATTTTTTTTTGCAGTTGCTGCTGAAAGCTTTCAGGTTTAGTAGCAACAAGTCTGTTTTTTTTCCCCTCCACGTTGGCTGGTCTCCATGGAGACCAGAAGGCATCACGACGAGCTCCAGCAGTCTCTCTGATGTTGCAATTACCAAAGTGTGAGCATGCGGGCGTTGCAGACGCATGCGGTGCGTTTGTTTCCCCCCACCCTGACCTCCCTGACGTGCTTTATTGGGTTAATGGCCGCTCATTTCCTAAGTAAAGTAAGGCGGACGTGATCTGCCGGCTAAACAAACCGTCGGTTCACCTTTTTTTTGAGCCGGCTAAACGCCAAACAAACCTCCGTGGCGTCTGGCCGCCTTTGTACGCCGCACAATGGCGAGCACGCCTGGTGCTCTCTGGGAAATGTTAGTAGCCCCGCCAAAATAAGACTGACAAGAAGAACTTGGGGTGCTGATGGGAGGAGAGGGAGGGTGGGGAGTGGGGGGGCGTCAGCAGGAGGGACGGCGGAGGAAGGGTTTTGGGGTCAAAGGGCGACAGCAAAGCGGAAATGGGAGGTGCGGGGAGGAGGGGGGACAATGGGAATACAGACAAAGGTGGAGGATGAGAGAAAGATGAAGGAGACAAACAGATGGTGAAGGACGTGTGTGTGTGTGTGTATTTTTGTATTTATACCCTTCTTGAGACATCAACAAGGAAAAGTAGCTTCCATATGAGGAGGTGTGAACAAGTTAGGACATAAATCATGGTCCCAATACGGAAAAGCATTGCATCTAATAGAGAATGTCTCATTTGTACCCCTGGTGGTGAAATCTATCAAAATTAGGGTGGTCCCAAAAAGGAGGGATTTTTCAAATTGACTGTCGGTTTTAAAAGTGCTCCCCCTCTGGTCAACATATGAAATAACAAGTGTGTGTAAGAAATTGGAATACGCCCCCTTTGGCCAAAATGTACTAAAAAAATAAAATAAATATGTATATAGAGAAGATGGCGACTTGTCCAAGGTGTACCCCGCCTTCCGCCCGATTTTAGCTGAGATAGGCTCCAGCGCCCCCTGCGACCCCAAAGGGAATAAGCAGTAGAAAATGGATGGATGGATGTATATAGAGACATACGGTGCATGGGGCGGTATAGCTCGGTTTGTAGAGCGGCCGTGCCAGCAACTTGAGGGTTCCAGGTTCGAGCCCCACCTCCGCCATCCTAGTCACTGCCGTTGTGTCCTTGGGCAAGACACTTTAACCAACTGCTCTCAGTGCCACCCACACTGGTTTAAATGTAACTTACATATTGGGTTTCACTATGTAAAAGTTCTTTGAGTCACTAGAGAAAAGCGCTATATAAATATAATTCACTAATTCACATACTGTAATAACTTGAAGTAAATAAAGACAATTAAAAAACAATTACAAACAAACAAAAAAATAATAATAAATTAACTAAAAGCAGCCTTTTTCTCACAATGTGGCGACTTCTTTCTTATAAAATTGGGAACAATTTGTAATATTCTTTCCGTTTCTGTAAAATTGCAATATTTTCTCGTAAAATTATTACTTTTTTAATGTAAAATTATTACTTTTTAATGCAAAATGGTGACATTTGTCATATAAAATTCAGACTTTTATCACAGTGTTTTTGTTGTTCTTGTAAAATAGTGACATCTTTTGAGTAAAATTAGGACTTTAGTCATAATTTGGCCAAGTAAAATTCTGATTATTATTATAATATTGCCAAGATTTTAAAGTTTTCTTATAACATTGTAACTTTTGTCGAGTAAAATTTTGACTCTTTTCACAAAACTGCCAACATTTTAAGCTTTTCTTGTAAAGTTGCGACGGTTATCGAGTAAAATTCCAACTTTTATCATAATATTGAACAAATGTTCAGTTTTTCTTGTAAAATTTTGACTCGCGTTGAGTAAAATTAAGACTTTTACTAGAACCTACTCAGTGGCCTAGTGGTTAGAGTCTCCGCCCTGAGATCAGTAGGTCGTGAGTTCAAACCCCGGCCGAGTCATACCAAAGACTATAAAAATGGGACTCATTACCTCCTTGCTTGGCACTCAGCATCAAGGGTTGGAATTGGGGGTTAAATCACCAAAAATGATTCCCGGGCGTGGCCACCGCTGGTGCTCACTGCTCCCCTCACCTCCCAGGGGGTGATCAAGGGTGATGGGTCAAATGCAGAGAATAATTTTGCCACACCTAGGGTGTGTGTGACAATCATGGGTACTTTAACTTTAAAATTGTAACTTTTGTCAAAAAAATGTGGACTCTTTTCACAAAATTGCCCAAATTTTAAGCATTTCTTGTACATTTTCGACTGTTATCGAGTAAAATTACAACTTTTTTCATAATATTGCACAAATGTTCAGTTTTTCTTGTAAAATTTGGACTCGCGTTGAGTAAAATTACGACTTTTACTAGAGGGAGGCATTTTTTCGAAGGTCTCAAGAAGGTGACAAATACAAGAATGTGTGTGTGTGTTGGTGTGTGTGTGTGTGTGTGTGTGTGTGTGTGTGTGTGTGTGTGTGTTAAAGTTAAGTTAATGTTAAAGTACCAATGATTGTCACACACACACACTAGGTGTGATGAAATTTGTCCTCTGCATTTGACCCATCCCCTTGTTCATCCCCTGGGAGGTGAGGGGAGCAGTGAGCAGCAGCGGTGGCCGCGCCCGGGAATCGTTTTTGGTGATTTAACCCCCGATTCCAACCCTTGATGCTGAGTGCCAAGCAGGGAGGTAATGGGTCCCATTTTTATAGCCTTTGGTATGACTCGGCCGGGGTTTGAACTCACAACCTACCCATCTCAGGGCGGTTGTCAGTAAGACCTTCTAGATGGCCTCACTGAACGTGACATTTACGCGTCCTGTGATTGGATACTCGCCGGGACCGTTAGCAGATGAATTTGAGAACACATACAGTTGATAGACAGTTGCGATAGCCAATCAGATCACAAGTTGTTGACAGTAGCCTATCTAGGTAGCCTGATGTTAACCAGGCTGTGATTGGATACTCCAATCCCAGCTGGGATTGGAGTAGCTGTGATTGGAGTATCCAATCACAAGTTTAAATTTAGCAAGGAGCAGGAAGTGTAGCCATATAGCAGATAGCAGAGAAGGAAAACAAAATGTTGATTAGGTGGCAGATATACATTTTCAAGAAGGATATTTAAAGAGAAACTACAACCCCGGAAGCTAGTTCAGCTGTTCTGGCGATGGAACGGGGACATTTCTCGCCATTTCCACTCGAATAAGCCGACGACGAGGGGTACCACTGGAATAGGTGCTGCAAATTGTGAGGTTTTTTTCACTTTTAAAATGTCTTTTTCAATTTTAATTTTGACAGTACCACACAAGATATGTTTTTGTGGAGGGGGCGTGGCCTGCGGGCCTGCCGCGGAACGGGGTGTGCCAGGACCGGCCTCGAAGACAGCGACAGGTGAGTAGATGGCCCAGGTGGACCTTGTTATCTAATCACCAGTCGCCTTCATCATACTTGCCAACCCTCCGGGATTTTCCGGGAGACTCCCGAAATTCAGCGCTTCCCGAAAACCTCCCGGGACAAATTTTCTCCCGAAAATCTCCCGGGACAAATTTTCTCCCGAAAATCTCCCGAAATTCAGGTGGACCTGAGTGACGTGTCGACAGCCTGTTTTCACGTCCGCTTTCCCACAATATAAACAGCGTGCCTGCCCAGTCACGTTATAACTGTAGAATGGTCGAGGGCGAGTTCTTGGTTTCTTATGTGGGTTTATTGTTAGGCAGTTTCATTAACGCCCTCCCAGCGCGGTAACAACACACAACAACAGCAGTCAGGTTTTCGTCTACCGTAAAGCAATTCGTCTGCCGTAAACAGCAATGTTGTGACACTCCTAAACAGGGCAATACTGCCATCTACTGTACATGCATATGGGACAATAACACCTAGGGCTTTTAGAGAGTGCAGTGCACAACTGCGCACACAACAAGGAGACGAAGCAGAATGCATCATCAGAGAGGGTGTTCAGCATGGTTAGAAAAATGGTGACAGAGAATAGAACAAGGATGGACAATTCAACCCTTAACTCAACAATGAGTAGATGAGTGTTATGTGTGTGTATATGTGTAAATAAATGAACACTGAAATTCAAGTATTTCTCTTTATATATATATATATAATAAATATATATATATATAATAATAAATATATACATATATAATAAATATATATATATAATAAATATATATATATAGCTAGAATTCACTGAAAGTCAAGTATTTCTTATATATATATATATATATATATATATATATATATATATATATATATATATATATATATATATATATATATATATATATATGAAATACTTGACTTGGTGAATTCTAGCTGTAAATATACTCCTCCCCTCTTAACCACGCCCCCCAACCCCCGACCACGCCGCCCCCCCATCTCCCGAAATCGGAGGTCTCAAGGTTGGCAAGTATGCCTTCATTAGCAGCAGCCGTGATGAGACACGTTGTTGGAGTTGGAGTGGGAGCCAGGGAGCGAGAGAGAGACACGGACTCAGATAAACAAATTTTGCTGGAAAGCAAAAGCTTTGCACTATTTATGAAAATAAAACAGTGTTGTACCCTGAAATCCGGGCTCTCGTGGCAGTGTGTGGTGGTCCGAGGAACCCGCTAGATGGCAACCTCTACAGTTTAATTTGCTGATGCATTTTAACAGATGTTTAAATGCGGCAGAAAATAACCCAGTTTGTACGCTGTTGATGTGTTTCAATGAACAGTAGTGCGTGAATGTGTTCCTGTATAATATTTACCCAGCTCTGGTCATGTGGTGACATCAATGATGGTATTTTGAGAGGTAATCATTGAAGGCCTAAGTGGGAAACGCACGGCTCGCTATTGCTGTTTAGTTGATACAGGGATTGAATGTGCTTTGGTGGCTGTATCAGAATAGTTTTTATTGCCATTGTTTGAGAACGGGTTCAGAAACTAGGAATTTTAGTATCTATCCTTGGCCACAAACTGGGTATTTTTGGGATTACATGACTTGTAGTAGTTAAAGTTGTGTGTGTGTTAGTGTGTGTTAGTAACGCTGTTAAAATGAAGGCGCGCTCTGTCTTCCCCCTCCAAATCCTCTCGTGTAGCGTGGTCCACGCCTAAAAAAAAAAGTCTAACCTTGCGTTGCAGCGAGGCGGCAAAGGCTGTAATTGGTTGGCTTTTAGTGCTTCTCCTGTGTTGCTGTGATTCAATCATGAAGCAAACTGCCCACTTATGCAAAAAAATGCCTTCTTTGTGTGCAATGTTAGTATTGTAACACGGCACCAGTTGCAATAACACTCAATCCCTCTCTAGTTACCATTGTTTGTTAGCAACAAAAAAAACTAACGGGCTGAATCATCAAGTTAAGCCAGCAGGGACAAGACAAAAAAACAACGTTGAGAACTTGTTGAATTACACTATATTGCCAAAAGTATGTGGCCACCCATCCAAATGATGAGAATCAGGTGTCCTAATCACTTGGCCCGGTGTATAAAATCAAGCACTTAGGCATGGAGACTGTTTCTACAAACATTTGTGAAAGAATGGGGCCGCTTTCAGTGATTTCCAGCGTGGAACTGTCATAGGATGCCACCTGTGCAACAAATTCAGTGGTGAAATTTCCTCGCTCCTAAATATTCCAAAGTCAACTTTATTATAAGAAAAGTGAAGAGTTTGGGAACAACAGCAACTCACCCACCAAGTGGTAGGCCACGTAAACTGACCGAGAGTGGATGCTGAAGCGCATAGTCCAAAGACTTTCTGCACAGTCAGTTGCTACAGAGCTCCAGACTTCATGTGACCTTCCAATTAGCCCACGTACAGTACGCAGAGAGCTTCATGGAATGGGTTTCCATGGCCGAGCAGCTGCATCTAAGCCATACATCACCAAGTCCAATGCAAAGCGTGGGATGCAGTGGTGTAAAGCACGTCGCCGCTGGACTCTAGAGC